>NW_025780744.1:0-46973 GCF_021130785.1 Homalodisca vitripennis
TTCTAATACGCAGTTATAATAAAATGAAACAATATACTAGGAAATTATCTAAAACGTTAAGGTTAGCGAATAATTTCAGACAAAAATATCATTTCCCACTAATTGTTAGAAGGTTTTTGACAAGGTGAGGTCAGTCTCGGTAACTCATTTAAAGTTTACAGAAGTCGGCTCCGGCTCTGCTCGTAACTTAGTTTAAACTCATGCATTACAACTTCTACATCAAGGCAGTTCTTAAAATTATTATTCAATATAATATTGATGTAAGGTTTGGCTGTTAAAGAATACTTGTACGAATACAGCTGTTGTACTAAACGTCACATGGAAATAGAAGTTGATTAATCTTCAAACAAAGAAAAGTATGTAACACTTATATACGTAATTAAGTACAATCTCAAATTATATGTGCATTAAACATAATTTTCCTTGTTAGATTAATTTGGTTTTTATTACGATTATTTATTTATAATATCCAAGTTGAGCTAGCGATTGCTCCTCATTGGCCGCGTCAATTAAACATATAATCTCCTCCCAAGCGATACATCATAAACTCTAATTTGTTAAATGACATGATGTCTGTTCATGTGTACAGCATGATGATGAACCTGGCAGAAGAGGTGGGAAATCCACCTGACCAGCGAGTGTCTTCTGTAACCCAGGGGTCTGCCTGAGACATCTGGAGCTGAGTGGACGATGAATATCTCAGTTTCTACTCTGGAGCTGGACACGTCTGGGGGTACGACATCACCAAGGTGTTAAACCTGCCGGGACAATCAGTCATCGCATTCTTCTACACCAGGAAATGAGATTTTGAAACATCAGTTCTTAATCAGGTTACCTATTCTTAAAAAAAAAGCAAAAACATTAACATTATTAAAAAAAATAATGTTCGAGGACGATTTGATAAGTCAGTGACATTTTTACCGTTGATAAAAAAGAGTTTATGTTTCAATACAATCACCTTTTTAAATCGATACATTTAGTCAAGTGTTATTCTATCTTTTTTTATCAGCTCCCATATAATAGGTTTTTTCAAGGCTCTCAAAATAACGTGTTTGTTTCAGAAATGATTTCTTCATTCGACCCAAATCTCCTATCGCCCAGCCATTTCTTTAGGTTTGAAAACAGAAAATTAGTCGCAGTGGGCTCGATCTGGAGAATAATCTGGATGATTTAGTATTTCGTAGCCCAAGTCATGGAGTTTAGCCATCGTGACTACACAAGTACGTACACTTGCATTTGTCTAAATAAAACAGCACACTTTCTTCTTCGCTAAATGCGGCCATTTTTTTTGCTTGAAACCAACGTCGAATCTGTCCAAAAGCTCTGAATAATATTCAACGGTAATTCTTTTACCCTTATAATGGTAATCAATGTGAATGGCTCCCCATGCAACTAAAAAAAACTGTAGCAATGACCTTGTTGGCTGACAGACACCATCTTCTTGACCTTCTTTGGTCCACGTTCACCCAGAGCAACCCACTGTTTCGATTATTCCTTGGTTTCTGGTGTGTTGTGATGGATGCATGTTCGTCCACCGTTACAAAACGGCGCCAAAACCTTGTCTGGATTACGGCTGAACGTCGCTAAACACTCTTTTGAAGTAGTCACACGGTTGCGCTTATGGTCGAGTGTAAATAATCGCGGCACATATCTCATAGAGAATTTTTTCATGTCCAAAATTCGTGTAAAATGTAATGTATCTGTTCAGTTGGGATACCTACAGCATGAGCAAACTCACTCACTTTCATTTTCCGGTCGTCTAATATCATATCAAGAATTTTATCTACGATTTCCTGCGTAATCACTTCTGGGTGACCTGCACGTTCAGCATCACTAGTGCTGGTACGACCACAACGGAACTCTGTAAACCACTTCTTAATCATTAGAATTGAAGGTTCCGAGTCCCCGTAGTATTTATCAAGTCTTCCCTTAGTTTCAATGATGGATCTTTTACGTAAAAATTAATGCTTAATCAGCACACGAAATTTACTTTTTTCAATTTTCTTGAAAATGCACGAGGTTATCTGCTTTGAACAGGTATCAAACGCCAACCGCACGACGCAACTTGCTCAAAATTAGAAAGTTGCCCACTGATACAAGATAGTTGACTGCAGCACTGTGGAATTTTAAGTTACTGCACAGGAAATTCAAAAATACACTATAAAATAAAAATTTACGAATAACTTAAAACAAGAGAAAATTCCCAAATTTAAAATGTAAAAAAATTATTGATTCGAATATTTAGATTGATGACTATCTAAAATGGTGATCCTTTTTACTTCTTGACCATGAAAAGGTTTACGTCCGTTGTTAAATGGCTACTGAAAATAGCAATTTTAATTTTAATCGAAGATCAATCTCTTGGAGGAGGTTTTGGTATGCAAATGTGATTAATATGCAGAAGGCGGTCTATTTGGTTACATGTAGAGCAGACTGTACTTGTAGCAGCTTTGCGACAGGCTGTAATGGGCGTTAGTTAGTAGTCACGGTGATTTTTATCCATTCCAACCGTTTACATTACGCTATCGTACCTTTAAATTAATCACTAACAAGTAGTTCATTGTCAAAAAGTGACGATTGTAACAATACAGTTTTAGCCTTTATAAATACTGACATTGTTTCATTCTGGTAATAATCATTTGAATAGAAACGAATGTTTAATGGGATAAAATATCTTCCAATCAGAAAAATGTCCTACCTGTCTGGAATAGAATTTATTTATTTAAACGGCAATGCATCATTTACGTGTATATAGACTGATCACACAAAAGAATAATTACAATAATTTGCAACAAAAAAGAAACTATAAAAGTTTGTTTATAAATAATTGGTGTTAGAGAACTGATAGTGTACCTTTAATTTAATTTATTTGGGAAACTAAGTAACATATAAAATAGATCAATAATTATAAAATGTAAACAACAATAATATAACTACAATACTATTATTAAATATTAAATGTAACAGAACTGATCAACTGTGACAAACTATAAAACGGTGAATGTATAACTTATAACATCTTAGAATTAAACAATGCAATGACTAAAGAATAATCTTGATAAAAGGAAAAAAAACAACAAATCTAACTAGTAGTCTCACAGGGAAAACCAAGATCAACAGACCATCGGCCCTTTCAAAATGTTACAAGAGTCGAACCAAAGAATTCAATGTCGGCACTCACTTCACGTCCAGTCCTGCTCAGCCTGGGTATGGTGCTGTAGTACCAACCTAAAGTTAGCTGTGAGTGTTGTTTGACAATGTGTTTAACGAGAGTGCAGACCGTATATCAGATACACTGTGGGTATATACAACGTCGGCACTCACTTCACGTCCAGTCCTGCTCAGCCTGGGTATGGTGCTGTAGTACTAACCTAAAGTTAGCTGTGAGTGTTGTTTGACAATGTGTTTAACGAGAGTGCAGACCGTATACCAGATACACTGTGGGTGTATACAATGTCGGCACTCACTTCACGTCCAGTCCTGCTCAGCCTGGGTATGGTGCTGTAGTACCAACCTAAAGTTAGCTGTGAGTGTTGTTTGACAATGTGTTTACGATAGTGCAGACCGTATATCAGATACACTGTGGTATATACAATGTCGGCACTCACTTCACGTCCAGTCCTGCTCAGCCTGGGTATGGTGCTGTAGTACTAACCTAAAGTTAGCTGTGAGTGTTGTTTGACAATGTGTTTAACGAGAGTGCAGACCGTATATCAGATACACTGTGGGTGTATACAATGTCGGCACTCACTTCACGTCCAGTCCTGCTCAGCCTGGGTATGGTGCTGTAGTACTAACCTAAAGTTAGCTGTGAGTGTTGTTTGACAATGTGTTTAACGATAGTGCAGACCGTATATCAGATACACTGTGGGTGTATACAATGTCGGCACTCACTTCATGTCCAGTCCTGCTCAGCCTGGGTATGGTGCTGTAGTACTAACCTAAAGTTAGCTGTGAGTGTTGTTTGACAATGTGTTTAACGATAGTGCAGACCGTATATCAGATACACTGTGGGTGTATACAATGTCGGCACTCACTTCACGTCCAGTTCCTGCTCAGCCTAGGTATGGTGCTGTAGTACTAACCTAAAGTTAGCTGTGAGTGTTGTTTGACAATGTGTTTAACGAGAGTGCAGACCGTATATCAGATACACTGTGGGTGTATACAATGTCGCACTCACTTCATGTCCAGTCCTGCTCAGCCTAGGTATGGTGCTGTATTACTAACCTAAAGTTAGCTGTGAGTGTTGTTTGACAATGTGTTTAACGAGAGTGCAGACCGTATATCAGATACACTGTGGGTGTATACAATGTCGGCACTCACTTCACGTCCAGTCCTGCTCAGCCTGGGTATGGTGCTGTAGTACTAACCTAAAGTTAGCTGTGAGTGTTGTCTGACAATGTGTTTAACGATAGTGCAGACCGTATATCAGATACACTGTGGGTGTATACAATGTCGGCACTCACTTCACGTCCAGTCCTGCTCAGCCTGGGTATGGTGCTGTAGTACTAACCTAAAGTTAGCTGTGAGTGTTGTCTGACAATGTGTTTTAACGAGAGTGCAGACCGTTATATCAGATACACTGTAGGTATATACAATGTCGGCACTCACTTCACGTCCAGTCCTGCTCAGCCTAGGTATGGTGCTGTAGTACTAACCTAAAGTTAGCTGTGAGTGTTGTTTGACAATGTGTTTAACGAGAGTGCAGACCGTATATCAGATACACTGTGGGTATATACAATGTCGGCACTCACTTCACGTCCAGTCCTGCTCAGCCTAGGTATGGTGCTGTAGTACTAACCTAAAGTTAGCTGTGAGTGTTGTCTGACAATGTGTTTAACGAGAGTGCAGACCGTATATCAGATACACTGTGGGTATATACAATGTCGGCACTCACTTCACGTCCAGTCCTGCTCAGCCTGGGTATGGTGCTGTAGTACTAACCTAAAGTTAGCTGGGGAGTGTTGTCTGACAATGTGTTTTAACGAGAGTGCAGACCGTATATCAGATACACTGTGGGTGTATACAATGTCGGCACTCACTTCACGTCCAGTCCTGCTCAGCCTAGGTATGGTGCTGTAGTACTAACCTAAAGTTAGCTGTGAGTGTTGTTTGACAATGTGTTTAACGAGAGTGCAGACCGTATATCAGATACACTGTGGGTATATACAATGTCGGCACTCACTTCACGTCCAGTCCTGCTCAGCCTGGGTATGGTGCTGTAGTACTAACCTAAAGTTAGCTGTGAGTGTTGTCTGACAATGTTTTTAACGAGAGTGCAGACCGTATATCAGATAAACTGTGGTATATACAATGTCGGCACTCACTTCATGTCCAATCCTGCTCAGTCTGGGTATGGTGCTGTAGTACTAACCTAAAGTTAGCTGTGAGTGTTGTCTTGACACAATGTGTTTAACGAGAGTGCAGACCGTATATCAGATACACTGTGGGTGTATACAATGTCGGCACTCACTTCACGTCCAGTCCTGCCTCAGCCTAGGTATGGTGCTGTAGTACTAACCTAAAGTTAGCTGTGAGTGTTGTTTGGACAATGTGTTTAACGAGAGTGCAGACCGTATATCAGATACACTGTGGGTATATACAATGTCGGCACTCACTTCACGTCCAGTCCCTGCTCAGCCTAGGTATGGTGCTGTAGTACTAAACCTAAAGTTAGCTGTGAGTGTTGTCTGACAATGTGTTTAACGAGAGTGCAGACCGTATATCAGATACACTGTGGGTATATACAATGTCGGCACTCACTTCACGTCCAGTCCTGCTCAGCCTGGGTATGGTGCTGTAGTACTAACCTAAAGTTAGCTGGGAGTGTTGTCTGACAATGTGTTTTAACGAGAGTGCAGACCGTATATCAGATACACTGTGGGTGTATACAATGTCGGCACTCACTTCACGTCCCAGTCCTGCTCAGCCTAGGTATGGTGCTGTAGTACTAACCTAAAGTTAGCTGTGAGTGTTGTTTGACAATGTGTTTAACGAGAGTGCAGACCGTATATCAGATACACTGTGGTATATACAATGTCGGCACTCACTTCACGTCCAGTCCTGCTCAGCCTGGGTATGGTGCTGTAGTACTAACCTAAAGTTAGCTGTGAGTGTTGTCTGACAATGTGTTTTAACGAGAGTGCAGACCGTATATCAGATAAACTGTGGTATATACAATGTCGGCACTCACTTCACGTCTAGTCCTGCTCAGCCTGGGTATGGTACTGTAGTACTAAGCTAAAGTTAGCTGTGAGTGTTGTCTGACAATGTGTTTAACGAGAGTGCAGACCGTATATCAGATACACTGTGGTATATACAATGTCGGCACTCACTTCACGTCCAGTCCTGCTCAGCCTGGGTATGGTGCTGTAGTACTAACCTAAAGTTAGCTGTGAGTGTTGTTTGACAATGTGTTTAACGAGAGTGCAGACCGTATATCAGATACACTGTGGGTGTATACAATGTCGGCACTCACTTCACGTCCAGTCCTGCTCAGCCTAGGTATGGTGCTGTAGTACTAACCTAAAGTTAGCTGTGAGTGTTGTTTGACAATGTGTTTAACGAGAGTGCAGACCGTATATCAGATACACTGTGGGTATATACAATGTCGGCACTCACTTCACGTCCAGTCCCTGCTCAGCCTAGGTATGGTGTTGTAGTACTAACCTAAAGTTAGCTGTGAGTGTTGTCTGACAAAGTGTTTAACGAGAGTGCAGACCGTATATCAGATACACTGTGGGTGTATACAATGTCGGCACTCACTTCACGTCCAGTCCTGCTCAGCATAGGTATGGTGCTGTAGTACTAACCTAAAGTTTAGCTGTGAGTGTTGTCTGACAATGTGTTTAACGAGAGTGCAGATTGTATATCAGATACACTGTGGGTGTATACAATGTCGGCACTCACTTCACGTCCAGTCCTGCTCAGCCTGGGTATGGTGCTGTAGTACTAACCTAAAGTTAGCTGTGAGTGTTGTCTGACAATGTGTTTAACGAGAGTGCAGATTGTATATCAGATACACTGTGGTATATACAATGTCGGCACTCACTTCACGTCCAGTCCTGCTCAGCCTAGGTATGGTGCTGTAGTACTAACCTAAAGTTAGCTGTGAGTGTTGTCTGACAATGTGTTTACGATAGTGCAGACCGTATATCAGATACACTGTGGGTGTATACAATGTCGGCACTCACTTCACGTCCAGTCCTGCTCAGCCTAGGTATGGTGCTGTAGTACTTACCTAAAGTTAGCTGTGAGTGATGTTTGACAATGTGTTTAACGAGAGTGCAGACCGTATATCAGATACACTGTGGGTATATACAATGTCGGCACTCACTTCACGTCCAGTCCTGCTCAGCCTAGGTATGGTGCTGTAGTACTAACCTAAAGTTAGCTGTGAGTGTTGTCTGACAATGTGTTTAACGAGAGTGCAGACCGTATATCAGATACACTGTGGGTATATACAATGTCGGCACTCACTTCACGTCCAGTCCTGCTCAGCCTGGGTAAAAATGGTGCTGTAGTACTAACCTAAAGTTAGCTGGGAGTGTTGTCTGACAATGTGTTTAACGAGAGTGCAGACCGTATATCAGATACACTGTGGGTGTATACAATGTCGGCACTCACTTCACGTCCAGTCCTGCTCAGCCTAGGTATGGTGCTGTAGTACTAACCTAAAGTTAGCTGTGAGTGTTGTTTGACAATGTGTTTAACGAGAGTGCAGACCGTATATCAGATACACTGTGGGTATATACAATGTCGGCACTCACTTCACGTCCAGTCCTGCTCAGCCTGGGTATGGTGCTGTAGTACTAACCTAAAGTTAGCTGTGAGTGGGTTTGTCTGACAATGTGTTTAACGAGAGTGCAGACCGTATATCAGATAAACTGTGGTATATACAATGTCGGCACTCACTTCAAGTCCAGTCCTGCTCAGCCTGGGTATGGTGCTGTAGTACTAACCTAAAGTTAGCTGTGAGTGTTGTTTGACAATGTGTTTAACGAGAGTGCAGACCGTATATCAGATTACACTGTGGGTATATACAATGTCGGCACTCACTTTCACGTCCAGTCCTGCTCAGCATGGTGCTGTAGTACTAACCTAAAGTTAGCTGTGAGTGTTGTTTGACAATGTGTTTAACGAGGAGTGCAGACCGTATATCAGATACACTGTGGGTATATACAATGTCGGCACTCACTTTCCAGTCCTGCTCAGCCTGGGTATGGTGCTGTAGTACTAACCTAAAGTTAGCTGTGAGTGTTGTCTGACAATGTGTTTAACGAGAGTGCAGACCGTATATCAGATACACTGTGGGTATATACAATGTCGGCACTCACTTCATGTCCAGTCCTGCTCAGCCTGGGTATGGTGCTGTAGTACTAACCTAAAGTTAGCTGTGAGTGTTGTTTGACAATGTGTTTAACGAGAGTGCAGACCGTATATCAGATACACTGTGGGTGTATACAATGTCGGCACTCACTTCACGTCCAGTCCTGCTCAGCCTAGGTATGGTGCTGTAGTACTAACCTAAAGTTAGCTGTGAGTGTTGTTTGACAATGTGTTTAACGAGAGTGCAGACCGTATATCAGATACACTGTGGGTATATACAATGTCGGCACTCACTTCACGTCCAGTCCTGCTCAGCCTGGGTATGGTGCTGTAGTACTAACCTAAAGTTAGCTGTGAGTGTTGTTTGACAATGTGTTTTAACGAGAGTGCAGACCGTATATCAGATACACTGTGGGTATATACAATGTCGGCACTCACTTCACGTCCAGTCCTGCTCAGCCTAGGTATGGTGCTGTAGTACTAACCTAAAGTTAGCTGTGAGTGTTGTCTGACAATGTGTTTAACGAGAGTGCAGACCGTATATCAGATACACTGTGGGTATATACAATGTCGGCACTCACTTCACGTCCAGTCCTGCTCAGCCTGGGTATGGTGCTGTAGTACTAACCTAAAGTTAGCTGGGAGTGTTGTCTGACAATGTGTTTAACGAGAGTGCAGACCGTATATCAGATACACTGTGGGTGTATACAATGTCGGCACTCACTTCACGTCCAGTCCTGCTCAGCCTAGGTATGGTGCTGTAGTACTAACCTAAAGTTAGCTGTGAGTGTTGTTTGACAATGTGTTTAACGAGAGTGCAGACCGTATATCAGATACACTGTGGTATATACAATGTCGGCACTCACTTCACGTCCAGTCCTGCTCAGCCTGGGTATGGTGCTGTAGTACTAACCTAAAGTTAGCTGTGAGTGTTGTCTGACAATGTGTTTAACGAGAGTGCAGACCGTATATCAGATAAACTGTGGGTATATACAATGTCGGCACTCACTTCACGTCCAGTCCTGCTCAGCCTGGGTATGGTGCTGTAGTACTAACCTAAAGTTAGCTGTGAGTGTTGTCTGACAATGTGTTTAACGAGAGTGCAGACCGTATATCAGATACACTGTGGGTGTATACAATGTCGGCACTCACTTCACGTCCAGTCCTGCTCAGCCTGGGTATGGTGCTGTAGTACTAACCTAAAGTTAGCTGTGAGTGTTGTTTGACAATGTGTTTAACGAGAGTGCAGACCGTATATCAGATACACTGTGGGTGTATACAATGTCGGCACTCACTTCACGTCCAGTCCTGCTCAGCCTGGGTATGGTGCTGTAGTACTAACCTAAAGTTAGCTGTGAGTGTTGTTTGACAATGTGTTTAACGAGAGTGCAGACCGTATATCAGATACGGTATATACAATGTCGGCACTCACTTCACGTCCAGTCCTGCTCAGCCTAGGTATGGTGCTGTAGTACTAACCTAAAGTTAGCTGTGAGTGTTGTCTGACAATGTGTTTAACGAGAGTGCAGACCGTATATCAGATACACTGTGGGTGTATACAATGTCGGCACTCACTTCACGTCCAGTCCTGCTCAGCCTAGGTATGGTGCTGTAGTACTAACCTAAAGTTAGCTGTGAGTGTTGTCTGACAATGTGTTTAACGAGAGTGCAGATTGTATATCAGATACACTGTGGGTGTATACAATGTCGGCACTCACTTCACGTCCAGTCCTGCTCAGCCTAGGTATGGTTGCTGTAGTACTAACCTAAAGTTAGCTGTGAGTGTTGTCTGACAATGTGTTAAACGAGAGTGCAGACCGTATATCAGATACACTGTGGGTGTATACAATGTCGGCACTCACTTCACGTCCAGTCCTGCTCAGCCTAGGTATGGTGCTGTAGTACTAACCTAAAGTTAGCTGTGAGTGTTGTCTGACAATGTGTTAAACGAGAGTGCAGACCGTATATCAGATACACTGTGGGTGTATACAATGTCGGCACTCACTTCACGTCCAGTCCTGCTCAGCCTAGGTATGGTGCTGTAGTACTAACCTAAAGTTAGCTGTGAGTGTTGTCTGACAATGTGTTTAACGAGAGTGCAGACCGTATATCAGATACACTGTGGGTGTATACAATGTCGGCACTCACTTCACGTCCAGTCCTGCTCAGCCTAGGTATGGTGCTGTAGTACTAACCTAAAGTTAGCTGTGAGTGTTGTCTGACAATGTGTTAAACGAGAGTGCAGACCGTATATCAGATACACTGTGGGTGTATACAATGTCGGCACTCACTTCACGTCCAGTCCTGCTCAGCCTAGGTATGGTGCTGTAGTACTAACCTAAAGTTAGCTGTGAGTGTTGTCTGACAATGTGTTTAACGAGAGTGCAGACCGTATATCAGATACACTGTGGTATATAAAACTCCAGATTGTTTCTAAATGTAAATGGGAAAGGGATTAATGTTAGCCTCGATTGGTTTATCTTATAATTGTAATTAAAACTTGGAAACATATATCACTATATCACGATATTGATATATCGCTATATCAATAATGGGTAGTCGCGTTAAGACACACTCTGATAAAAAGACTAAAGATCTATTATGAAGCTTTAGTACTCTCTCAATTTATAATTGTAGGTTTTCTCCATAATTTGAATCCATCAACAAGCTATGAGTATATTCGAAATCAACCAACTTTAACCTAGCTTCAGGAAGACAGAACCACATACATTTTAACGCGTAAGCCGCAGCGACAAGCTGACAAAATCAAAGATAAATTAGAATACGGGGCGAGCCTACTCTAACACTTGAGAACAACTTCCAATATGACACTTTTATTAACAAAAAGAGTTGTTTCATATTTCATATTTTGTAAAGTAAGGGCTGACAAATAACATTATTAATTTTTATACATTTGATTTTACTAACAGGAAATATATGAAAAATAATATTAGACATCATAAAATAAACGGAAAAATGACGAAGATTCTCTTGCTATTTACATGAAATGTAGCACCTATGGCTTTTTAATAGTTCGTTAAGGTTTCAATGTGTATGTGTACATAGTTTGGCTAATTATACAACAATATCAAAGCAGTTTTACTTTCTATTTTCTTTTATTTAAGGAGATGCAGATTTCCTTTAAAGCCTTAATCTGTCCGTCCTCATGGCCCACTGGCCTGTGTTAAGAAATAAAACTTAATAATTTTATTACAGTAAATTCCAATTGCTTACAAGCAACCAGGTATACATTTGCAAAAAGAACTGGTAAGCTAAAAACTATTTTAATTTATAGGATTTCAAGATTATAAAATTTATTAATTTAGCACAGATTAGTATTTGAACTATTAAAGTGAGGTTAGGCCCTCAGTGTTGTACTTGTTAACCTTCAAAACTAATAACGCATCTTCAATAACATATTTCCCGATACCAATTATATTTCCAAATAAAATATTTTGAAAATAGGTAAAGAAATATTAAAATATATAAAAATGAGACTTGCCTTAATGTTAACATAACTGCGCCTGTTAAAAGTAGAATAACAACAAATCTGTATTGTTATAAAAAGATTTACAATATAACAACTAATTGCAATTTCTTTATAACAATTCCAAAGGCACTTTTTTCAACGGAATCAATCAAAGCATAAGCGAACACGACCACTTTCAGCTGCCACAACCCTGGAGCTACGAACATTTTGTCAGTTGAAAGCCATCAGCTGTTTAGACGTATTTGTTGCTCATTTTTAAATATCCTCTTATGTACTTATGACCTAAGTTTGGTGTCCGTAGCTTTATTAGTTTTAAAGATATTTTTAAAATAAAAATTGCGGCTAACCGAAACATTTATTGACATGTTCATAGGACATTTTTTGTTTAATGATAATTATCCAAACAATTAATATCAGCCACTTTTGAACGCTCTGTATCTCGTACATAGTAATTTAAAAATTGTATTTACTTGTATTTATCAACATTTGCCAACTTAAAAACAATGTATCTTTTTCTCATTAGAATGATAAATATATTCATATAAATAATTCATTTGAACACTAACATAGAGATTATGCCTATCCCAAACGGTTGAATACCTTAGTATGATGTATTACATGGCACTCAAGAATATGTACGCAAACCACAGTAAGCGCGGCAGTTGGTGCAAATGTCTGTGCTATGTTTGTCTCGTAGCTATTATACAAGATTGCGTCACTGGCTGTTCCTTTCTGTAATTGTTTAGTTAGTAATGAAAGTATTTCTAACTCTCGCGGAGCTTTCCCGAGTAAAGAGAAACTGCTAATAACTAAAACAAATAGTGAAATTAACAGTACACTTGAACATTTACAATTTCTTATTAGTAATTTATATTAGAACGATAACGCAACGCCCCTTCAATTAAATTACACTGCATTAACCAGGCATAATTCAATGGTAATCTAGAGAGGTCTCCAATGTCGAAATGATGCTGCCTTCGTTTTGTACGTTTTTTGTTGCCTACTCTTTATTTGGATCCCTTCCAATGGACGTGGACTCCAGATTGCAGAAGTTAACTAAGAAACATAATACTAACCTGTTAAGGAAGCAAAGGACTGTAAATTTGAAAAATTTACACACTAATTATTATAAAAGAAGTTGTTTGCAACAACCTTTATTATAACGAGTACAGTGAATGGAAACAAAGTGATGTCAAACACAATTCCAACCGCCAGCTGTGGACGGCGATAATGCAACTGCAAAATAACAACGAGTCGTAACAAGATTTATCTCGAAGTTTGACATGTAGTAGGTCAGCGTATGCTTTGTGTTGTTAGATTAGATCTCGTTGCCACATAACAGAAATCAAATGTCGATAAATGTACCCAGGTGATTACAGTCACCCACATGCAGCACATAAATGTCGCGCATAATAATTAGTAAACTGCAGCCAAACGATTTATTTTCAAAATTACATTCTGAGTTACAATACATTACCTTACAAACCGTAACGTGATTCCTCGGATTATTCAACTTTGTTGTATACATTTAAAAGAAAACAATACACTACAATGTTTTCAGCAAGCAATGTATTTTTTAGCTAATTTTAAAGTCGGAAAAAATATATATGAATCATATTAACTCATGTTTAGCACAATTACCATTTTATCAATAAAAAATTAAATCTTTCTAAACATTTAGAAAATATTTACTAGAAATTGAAATTTTATTTCGTTCAACAGAAAATATTACATTAAGGTAGCATAAGAAAATAATAAAATGCCATACAATTAGTAGAAACTTTCTTCCATTCCACACAAATACGACAAATATTCTTGTAAAATCAGAGTATTTCTACTTAGAATCCACAACAGAACTTTTTTTATAATCATACAAAAATAAATTTGTACCAATTTTAAAATATAATACATCAAATTAATATTTAAAAATAACATTCATTTCAAAATACGGTAGCAAATATTTTAGTCATTATTTACATTAATTATTTTATTACTAATATTTAGGTTTTCCGGTTCACGCCTCGTCGAATCATTCCTTTTTTAATTTAACTCTTATAATATTTCATCTCGCTGAGGAAAGCCTACTTCAACAAATTATAAACTGAAAATGCCACACTAATACACATCTTGCTTATCATGATTAGCTTATCCAACCAACGATTACAATATGCTACAAGGATAATAATTTGAGGCTATCTTCTTTGTTAGGTTCTTAGGTTTCTTTACAATGATCCACGAATAATGTGGGGAATTATTGGAAATACTTTTGTTATAAAACAATGTCCAGTTTATAAACTGTATTCTAACACAGTTTGTAACTAAATTACACATTTTAATATAATTCAAATTAAAATATTCCTTAACTTTAAGGCCTTTGAAGTTTGACTTTTTAAAACTGTAAAAGTTCAAACTAAACTGATTTGTAATTACAAATATAGTGTAGTTTTTTTCCCTCGTCAATATTTTACATACATTTTTCACACCATTAATTACTTGGACAGTAATACTCGTATTCTTGGTGGAACTATTGGATAAGCCACAACACTTGTCACGAAATATGTTTCGCAAAGATTTCCTATAAAATGTCATGGCCATCAAGTCTAACTCTTATTTCATTCTCTGAATGTCCTGACAGACAAAAAATGTTTACATCCCCCTGGAAGAGAAAAGATATATTTTTTCAGCTCTGCCCATACGCTTCAATGAAGATGCCACTATTTGACAGCGTACCATTCATCATGATAAAACACATTATTTGCTAACTAGAAATTAAGTTTTACGCAAAATTAAAGTCTGCAGATGAGATGATCCTCGAATGATTTTGCCACGTGATACATTCAGATGATTGTTTATTAACTTCATTAAGTTCTATTTCATAAATAGGGTTTGAATAATAAAAGTGCTTCTAAACTAGAGATAGTACCAAAAACGCAAGAGTGTGCAGAAAAAAAACTTAAAAATTTACTTACAGCTCAATTATTTATTTTTTTTTACTGTACGAATCACCTACATGTGGTAATATGTCATAGATTAATATCGCATATGTTTGAAATCGTCTTGATTACAAATTTATTTACTCTGCTATTTTCTCGTTGTCATCATGGTTACCCACAATAATACTAAAACAATATTAGCTAACGCACACCAAATTTCCATGGAAACACATTCACCATTATCGAACTCAATATTGTCCATGCAGATAGTCAAAAAGAAAACGCTTCAATTTTCTGGACCTCAAGTGAAAGGCTTCGCTAATGCTGAGGTAATACAAAAGTGGATGTAAATAAGTTTACGTTTAAAACGAAGGCACTCACATCTGAAAATATAAGTGAGTAAAATATGGATTACACTTCTTTTCAACACACTCCCCAACGCTAGATATGCCCAGTAAGCTACAAATGAGGTCACAGACACAGCACGTATACCTAGTAGCTAACGTAATGGATTCTAAACGTCGCAGATGAATAACTCATGACTGAGGCTACTTTACCATCCTCTCTGTGTCGAGCTTGACAGACACTCCCCAACGCTAGATATGCCCAGTAAGCTACAAAGGAGGTCACAGGCACATCACGTATACCTAGTAGCTAACGTAATGGATTCTAAACGTCGCAGATGAATAACTCATGACTGAGGCTACTTTACCATCCTCTCTGTGTCGAGCTTGACAGACACTCCCCAACGCTAGATATGCCCAGTAAGCTACAAAGGAGGTCACAGGCACATCAAGTATACCTAGTAGATAATGTAATGGTTTCTAAACATCGCAGATGAATAACTCATGACTGAGGCTACTTTACCATCCTCTCTGTGTAGAGCTTGACAGACACTCCCCAACGCTAGATATGCCCAGTAAGCTACAAAGGAGGTCACAGGCACATCAAGTATACCTAGTAGATAATGTAATGGTTTCTAAACATCGCAGATGAATAACTCATGACTGAGGCTACTTTACCATCCTCTCTGTGTAGAGCTTGACAGACACTCCCCAACGCTAGATATGCCCAGTAAGCTACAAAGGAGGTCACAGGCACATCACGTATACCTAGTAGCTAACGTAATGGATTCTAAACGTCGCAGATGAATAACTAATGACTAAGGCTACTTTAACATCCTCTCTGTGTCGAGCTTGACAGACACTCCCCAACGCTAGATATGCCCAGTAAGCTACAAATGAGGTCACAGACACAGCACGTATACCTAGTAGCTAACGTAATGGATTCTAAACGTCGCAGATGAATAACTAATGACTAAGGCTACTTTACCGTCCTCTCTGTGTCGAGCTTGACAGACACTCCCCAACGCTAGATATGCCCAGTAAGCTACAAATGAGGTCACAGACACAGCACGTATACCTAGTAGCTAACGTAATGGATTCTAAACGTCGCAGATGAATAACTAATGACTAAGGCTACTTTACCGTCCTCTCTGTGTCGAGCTTGACAGACACTCCCCAACGCTAGATATGCCCAGTAAGCTACAAATGAGGTCACAGACACATCACGTATACCTAGTAGCTAATATAATGGTTTCTAAACATCGCAGATGAATAACTCATGACTGAGGCTACTTTACCATCCTCTCTGTGTCGAGCTTGACAGACACTCCCCAACGCTAGATATGCCCAGTAAGCTACAAATGAGGTCACAGACACAGCACGTATACCTAGTAGCTAACGTAATGGATTCTAAACGTCGCAGATGAATAACTCATGACTGAGGCTACTTTACCATCCTCTCTGTGTCGAGCTTGACAGACACTCCCCAACGCTAGAAATGCCCAGTAAGCTACAAAGGAGGTCACAGGCACATCACGTATACCTAGTAGCTAACGTAATGGATTCTAAACGTCGCAGATGAATAACTAATGACTAAGGCTACTTTAACATCCTCTCTGTGTCGAGCTTGACAGACACTCCCCAACGCTAGATATGCCCAGTAAGCTACAAATGAGGTCACAGACACAGCACGTATACCTAGTAGCTAACGTAATGGATTCTAAACGTCGCAGATGAATAACTAATGACTAAGGCTACTTTACCGTCCTCTCTGTGTCGAGCTTGACAGACACTCCCCAACGCTAGATATGCCCAGTAAGCTACAAATGAGGTCACAGGCACATCACGTATACCTAGTAGCTAACGTAATGGATTCTAAACGTCGCAGATGAATAACTCATGACTGAGGCTACTTTACCATCCTCTCTGTGTCGAGCTTGACAGACACTCCCCAACGCTAGATATGCCCAGTAAGCTACAAATGAGGTCACAGACACAGCACGTATACCTAGTAGCTAACGTAATGGATTCTAAACGTCGCAGATGAATAACTCATGACTGAGGCTACTTTACCATCCTCTCTGTGTCGAGCTTGACAGACACTCCCCAACGCTAGATATGCCCAGTAAGCTACAAATGAGGTCACAGGCACATCACGTATACCTAGTAGCTAACGTAATGGATTCTAAACGTCGCAGATGAATAACTCATGACTGAGGCTACTTTACCATCCTCTCTGTGTCGAGCTTGACAGACACTCCCCAACGCTAGATATGCCCAGTAAGCTACAAAGGAGGTCACAGGCACATCACGTATACCTAGTAGCTAACGTAATGGATTCTAAACGTCGCAGATGAATAACTAATGACTAAGGCTACTTTACCGTCCCTCTCTGTGTCGAGCTTAGCAGACACTCCTCAACGCTAGATATGCCCAGTAAGCTACAAATGAGGTCACAGACACATCACGTATACCTAGTAGCTAACGTAATGGATTCTAAACGTCGCAGATGAATAACTAATGACTAAGGCTACTTTACCGTCCTCTCTGTGTCGAGCTTGGCAGACACTCCTCAACGCTAGATATGCCCAGTAAGCTACAAATGAGGTCACAGACACATCACGTATACCTAGTAGCTAACGTAATGGATTCTAAACGTCGCAGATGAATAACTAATGACTAAGGCTACTTTACCGTCCTCTCTGTGTCGAGCTTGGCAGACACTCCTCAACGCTAGATATGCCCAGTAAGCTACAAATGAGGTCACAGACACATCACGTATACCTAGTAGCTAACGTAATGGATTCTAAACGTCGCAGATGAATAACTAATGACTAAGGCTACTTTACCGTCCTCTCTGTGTCGAGCTTAGCAGACACTCCCTCAACGCTAGATATGCCCAGTAAGCTACAAATGAGGTCACAGACACAACACGTATACCTAGTAGCTAATGTAATGGTTTCTAAACGTCGCAGATGAATAATTCATGACTGAGGCTACTTTAAAATCCTCTCTGTGTCGAGCTTAGCAGACACTCCTCAACGCTACATATGCCCAGTAAGCTACAAATGAGGTCACAGGCACAGCACGTATACCTAGTAGATAATGTAATCGTTTCTAAACGTCGCAGATGAATAATTCATGACTGAGGCTACTTTAAAAATCCTCTCTGTGTCGAGCTTAGCAGACACTCCTCAACGCTACATATGCCCAGTAAGCTACAAATGAGGTCACAGGCACAGCACGTATACCTAGTAGATAATGTAATCGTTTCTAAACGTCGCAGATGAATAACTCATGACTAAGGTTACTTTAACATCCTCTCTGTGTCGAGTTTTTTCCGGTATACGATTATTATGTGTACTTCATATTTATATTTTTAGTATCATTTGAATGTTGATGTACAATTACTGTGTCTTAGTACCTTTACACTGTCACTATTCTATTATAAAAAAGTCAATGATTATTATTTTAGGTGGTTTTACAATCATCCCCACCATAAAAATGTGGTTAAAATAAATAGTACAAGATATACAAAGTTTATCTGTTTTATATTTCTCTCAAAATGAAAATAAATTTTTTTTCTAACGATTTGGTTAATTTTTTATATAAATATCGTAATATTTAACTTAATCAAATTATTAAAAAGGATCACGGAACAGTTTTAAACAGAAAATGTATATGGTGATTGATATTTAACCAATATCCCAGCAACAATACTATTTCTAACGCATTGTAAAATACTTACACAACTCTTTCCAATTAAAGAATTCGCTCCTCCCATCAGACATTTTGAAACTATTAAGGTGAAATTAAACAAAACACAACAGCACTTACATTTCTGAGTGACAAAACTTATCATACAGCAAAATAAATCTTCATGGTTCATTCCTAAGGAAATGGAAACTAAGGAAGTTACGGTGTTTCACAACTAGTGGACTATATTTTATTAATGAAATTGCAATGTGAAATCATAACCAAAAGAGAAACGGGAAAGTACATTTCTAGGATAAGTAAATGTCTGTATATAAGCTATGATTCCAAAAAGTATCTTGTATTGTGAAAATAAAAACTATCGATTTAAAAGATGCACATGCACTTGCAACATCACTAAATATCATGTAGAAAATCAACCAATAATGTTGAAGTTAATATTTATTATATTTTAAAAAGAACCAGTTATTTTTTAAGATGACATCATGAGGTTATTGCAGAATATAATTAATTCCTGAAGTCTTCATGAATATATAAACACCACCAGAATGTATAATAGTCTATGACTGAGCCAATGGAGTAAACAATGAAGGAATGTTAGCATTCATTTTTAAACTGGTTCTATAGAGTATAGATTGTTTCTTGTTTTTAAAAATTAGGTCAACCTGGCTATAAGGCAATTTTAGTAAGTACCGATTCAAATCTAGTTTTATAAATACCAGAAGTAGCATGAACGCTAAAAGCAGTGAATACCCGTTACACAATGTTATCACGCCAACAGCCAAAGCCAACAGGGATTTCTGTTAACAACTGTCAACTTGGACAGGAATTAAAAGCAAACATTAATCGACTACAGTCGGTTGGTTGATCAACTTTGTTGTTGACTTTATCATTTACTGTTGTTATATGTATACCTATGGGATCTTTATTGCTTTTGTTTAAAATATGTATAGCGAAAAACATATTTAAACTAGTAAGAACAATACTTTTTACGCAACAAAAATTAAAATAATTATAATTTTTTTTTTACAATGTGTATTAATGATACTGTGAACAAGCACATATAGTTGGGGCAATGTCATTAACCTAGACAACGATCTAATAACGATAACTTGGTCACAAACTAATAGAGATGTCGATGTCGCGGCGGTGATTGGAGCCGCTAAGGGACGTGTTCACCACAGCGACATTCACAGTTACTTGGGACAATGTCATTAACCTAGACAACGATCTAATAACGATAACTTGGTCACAAACTAATAGAGATGTCGATATCGCGGCGGTGATTGGAGCCGCTAAGGGACGTGTTCACCGCCGCGACATTCACAGTTACTTGGGACAATGTCATTAACCTAGACAACGATCTAATAACGATAACTTGGTCACAAACTAATAGAGATGTCGATGTCGCGGCGGTGAGTGGAGCCGCTGAGGGACGTGTTCACCGCCGCGACATCTACAGTTACTTGGGACAATGTCATTAACCTAGACAACGATCTAATAACGATAACTTGGTCACAAACTAATAGAGATGTCGATGTCGCGGCGGTGAGTGGAGCCGCTAAGGGACGTGTTCACCATCGCGACATTCACAGTTACTTGGGACAATGTCATTAACCTAGACAACGATCTAATAACGATAACTTGGTCACAAACTAATAGAGATGGTCGATGTCGCGGCGGTGAGTGGAGCCGCTAAGGGACGTGTTCACCACCGCGACATTCACAGTTACTTGGGACAATGTCATTAATCTAGACAACGATCTAATAACGATAACTTGGTCACAAACTAATAGAGATGTCGATGTCGCGGCAGTGAGTGGAGCCGTTAAGGGACGTGTTCACCAGCGCGACATTCACAGTTACTTGGGACAATGTCATTAACCTAGACAACGATCTAATAACGATAACTTGGTCACGAACTAATAGAGATGTCGATGTCGCGGCGGTGAGTGGAGCCGTTAAGGGACGTGTTCACCACCGCGACATTCACAGTTACTTGGGACAATGTCATTAACCTAGACAACGATCTAATAACGATAACTTGGTCACAAACTAATAGAGATGTCGATGTCGCGGCGGTGAGTGGAGCCGCTAAGAACGTGTTCACCACCGCGACATTCACAGTTACTTGGGACAATGTCATTAACCTAGGCAACGATCTAATAACGATAACTTGGTCACAAACTAATAGAGATGTCGATGTCGCGGCGGTGAGTGGAGCCGTTAAGGGACGTGTTCACCACCGCGACATTCACAGTTACTTGGGACAATGTCATTAATCTAGACAACGATCTAATAACGATAACTTGGTCACAAACTAATAGAGATGTCGATGTCGCGGCGGTGAGTGGAGCCGTTAAGGGACGTGTTCACCACCGCGACATTCACAGTTACTTGGGACAATGTCATTAATCTAGACAACGATCTAATAACGATAACTTGGTCACGAACTAATAGAGATGTCGATGTCGCGGCGGTGAGTGGAGCCGTTAAGGGACGTGTTCACCACCGCGACATTCACAGTTACTTGGGACAATGTCATTAACCTAGACAACGATCTAATAACGATAACTTGGTCACGAACTAATAGAGATGTCGATGTCGCGGCGGTGAGTGGAGCCGCTAAGAACGTGTTCACCGCCGCGACATTCACAGTTACTTGGGATAATGCCATTAACCTGGACAACGATCTAATAACGATAACTTGGTCACAAACTAATAGAGATGTCGATGTCGCGGCGGTGATTGGAGCCGCTAAGAAACGTGTTCACCGCCGCGACATTCACAGTTACTTGGGACAATGTCATTAACCTAGACAACGATCTAATAATGATAACTTGGTCACAAACTGATAGAGATGTCGATGTCGCGGCGGTGAGTGGAGCCGTTAAGGGACGTGTTCACCACCGCGACATTCACAGTTACTTGGGACAATGTCATTAACCTAGACAACGATCTAATAACGATAACTTGGTCACAAACTAATAGAGATGTCGATGTCGCGGCGGTGAGTGGAGCCGCTAAGAACGTGTTCACCGCCGCCGCGACATTCACAGTTACTTGGGATAATGCCATTACCTGGACAACGATCTAATAACGATAACTTGGTCACAAACTAATAGAGATGTCGATGTCGCGGCGGTGAGTGGAGCCGCTAAGAACGTGTTTCACCGCCGCGACATTCACAGTTACTTGGGACAATGTCATTAACCTAGACAACGATCTAATAACGATAACTTGGTCACAAACTAATAGAGATGTCGATGTCGCGGCGGTGATTGGAGCCGCTAAGAACGTGTTCACCGCCGCGACATTCACAGTTACTTGGGACAATGTCATTAACCTAGACAACGATCTAATAACGATAACTTGGTCACAAACTGATAGAGATGTCGATGTCGCGGCGGTGAGTGGAGCCGTTAAGGGACGTGTTCACCACCGCGACATTCACAGTTACTTGGGACAATGTCATTAACCTAGACAACGATCTAATAACGATAACTTGGTCACAAACTAATAGAGATGTCGATGTCGCGGCGGTGAGTGGAGCCGCTAAGGGACGTGTTCACCACCGCGACATTCACAGTTACTTGGGATAATGCCAATTACCTGGACAACGATCTAATAACAATATCTTAGTCACAAGCTAATATAATTGTCGATGTCGCGGCGTTGATTGGAGACGCTAAGGAACGTGTTCACCACCGCGACATCTACAGTTACTTGGGACAATGTTATTACCCTGGCAACGATCTAATAACGATAACTTGGTCACAAGATAATAAAACTACCTTTGTGCTCTAAAACCCGACTTACTTACAACAAGATCAATTTACCGAGGGTATGAATGGCGTGGAATTTGCAGCCAGTTAATTTTGATCAATCTAATGGGCGCAGGATTGGTTTAATAACTTTTTTTGATCGAAATAAGCACTAGTTAATATCCATTGCGTCCGCTGATTTTATTTCTGAAATTGTGTTTTATCACGGAGCATTGTGCCACTTCCCTTAATATGTGAGTATTTTATTAAAAGGTAAGATGAAATCAATCTATCACTTACTTTTGTACTTACGGATTAGTCCCTTTCAGATTTGGTGAACGGTAAGACTTGGTAAATAGCCATTCTCATAAGAAAGAATCAGTTTCTACAAAGGAATATTGAGCATTACATAGATATTTAGACACTTAAAACCCGTAGAAGGAATATTGGAGAGCTCTGCCAAAAGCAGTTTGTTTGCTACAACCACAGCTAAGTTATGTCGTCAGTAATTCCTGCACGATTACAGGCCTCTAAACCCAGACACGTGTATAACTATCACACGTTTATTGTAAACATGCTTGTGTTTCACAGTTTCAATAACCTCTACACATTGTACACCACAGCTAAGTTATGTCACCAGCAATTCCTGCACGATTACAGCCTCTAAACCCAGACACGTGAGTAAACTATCACACGTTATTGTAACATGCTCGTGTTTCACAGTGTCAATAACCTCTACACATGCTACACCACAGCTAAGTTATGTCACCAGCAATTCCTGCAACGATTACAGCCTCTAAACCCGGACACGTGTATAACTATCACACGTTATTGTAACATGCTCGTGTTTCACAGTGTCAATAACCTCTACACATGCTACAACCACAGCTAAGTTATGTCACCAGCAATTCCTGCACGATTACAGCCTCTAACCCCGGACACGTGAATAACTATCACCCACAATTGTAACATGCTCGTGTTTCACAGTGTCCAATAACCTCTACACATGCTACACCACAGCTAAGTTATGTCACCAGTAATTCCTGCACGATTACAGCCTCTAAACCCAGACACGTGAGTAACTATCACACGTTATTGTAACATGTCCGTGTTTCACAGTGTCAATAACCTCTACACATTGTACACCACAGCTAAGTTATGTCGCCAGTAATTCCTGCACGATTACAGCCTCTAAACCCGGTCACGTGAGTAACTATCACACGTTATTGTAACATGCTCGTGTTTTACAGTGTCAATAACCTCTACACATGCTAAACCACAGCTAAGTTATGTCACCAGTAATTCCTGTACGATTACAGCCTCTAAACCCGGTCACGTGAGTAACTATCACACGTTATTGTAACATGCTCGTGTTTCACAGTGTCAATAACCTCTACACATGCTACACCACAGCTAAGTTATGTCGCCAGTAATTCCTGCACGATTACAGCCTCTAAACCCAGACACGTGAGTAACTATCACACGTTATTGTAACATGCTCGTGTTTCACAGTGTCAATAACCTCTACACATGCTACACCACAGCTAAGTTATGTCACCAAGCAATTCCTGCACGATTACAGCCTCTAAACCCGGACACGTGTATAACTATCACACGTTATTGTAACATGCTCGTGTTTCACAGTGTCAATAACCTCTACACATGCTACACCACAGCTAAGTTATGTCACCAGCAATTCTTGCACGATTACAGCCTCTAACCCCGGACACGTGAGTAACTATCACACGTTATTGTAACATGCTCGTGTTTCACAGTGTCAATAACCTCTACACATTGTACACCACAGCTAAGTTATGTCGCCAGTAATTCCTGCACGATTACAGCCTCTAAACCCGGACACGTGGAGTAACTATCACACGTTATTGTAACATGTCCCGTGTTTCCTAGTATCAAAAACATCAATATGTTGAGAGTAGTATACTTTGGCCGTTTCCTGGGACAACGCACCCGAGACCGGTTCTGGGACAAACCGTGTGAGACCGAATCTGGGACAGAAAAATTGTTAGAGAGCGACTAAGAGTGTGAGTACGGGTAGTCAGAACCGCGCCGCGCGAATCACCACGCATGTCATCGCTGTCCCGCCACCGACACCACGCGTTGTTACTGTGACAAACCGTGTGAGACCGAATCTGGGACAGAAAATTGTTAGAGAGCGACTAAGAGTGTGAGTACGGGTAGTCAGAACCGCGCCGCGCGAATCACCACGCATGTCATCGCTGTCCCGCCACCGACACCACGCGTGTGTTTATTTACCACAATTGTGAGTATGTATGTGTTTGTGATTTACTGATCAGATCTAAATAGACGATGTTGTTTACATGGTTGTTCTGGAGCAGTTGGTTGTTTTGATCTACAAGTGTGATTATGATCTGTTGAATCTTTCGTAAACCGCTCCGAAAAGGTATGTAGTGTTTTTCTCGAGGTGATTGAGATATTTTGTAGCCGTGTGGTACATTAGGGGAAAAAGGAGTAGAGGATTGCTGTCTCCAAAATGTTTGTGAGAGTGAACATCATGATTGACAAGACTGTTGTTGACAATATTGCAGTGTAACTCGATGACATCAACGGCTCTGAGATTCGGTGGATTCGATGCAATTTACATTTTCATTTGAGTTGAAGTAAGACGATTCTTTTTGTAAGTTTGTTGCATCGTATTTTTCAAAACCTAAGAGATCACTAAACGGTTTTATCCAAGTAGAATTTAATTGGAGAATTAATTGATATTTTGTCACCATCTTTAAAGATCTTGAAATCGTCAGAATTTATACTAAGATTCAACGATTGTATGTAAATCTCTGAAACTCTTTTCAAGTTTTTCAATGGTCCAGTAACCACATTGAAGTATCAGTGGTTTCGGAATGAAATGTATTCCCAAGTCCCAAAAATAGACTTTTGCATGTTGCAACAAGTTGTATATGTTGTTCTCAGAGTAAAATCCAACAACAGCCATATAATACTCTGCGTTTGAATCCAAGTGGATGGGGTGTTTCTAGATGGAGAGTCAGTACAGACTCAGTTCCAGTTAGTTTGAGTAATGGCATGGTTGCAGTTTTTTATATACTTATAATTCTATACAAGTTTTAGATGAAGTTGCTACCATCATGAAGTCTTAAAAACCTCTTTCCATATATTTTTTATTTCGTTGTTGAATTTTTTTCTGCATTATGTATATCTTGCCTTCTAATTCACTCAATTGAACTTTGACAACCACATCATATGGCTCCACTGCTTTGCTCACTTGACCAATTCTCTGGTGGTTTTTCAATAGGAAGCTGCCCCATATCTTTTCACCATTTACGGTACTAGTTGGGGACAATCTCGATCGCATTTATTATTTTTTTCCGATTTTACCAAATGCGATTCCAATAATTTCTTGACTTCGGATAAATCTTGTGAGAATTTTGATACATCACTTGCAAGCTCAATTATCTCGACAGGAGAAGGGTCTGAATTGGTTGAGTTGGTATTGATCCAATTTCAATTTCGTCTCCAAATCTGTTGAAAATAAAACCACGGTTTCCATGCATTTTTACTGTTTCTTATACTACGAAGAATATGTTCCCAGTCGCACCACTCACCAGATGAATCTCGTCGTAGGTAGAACCCTCCAGGCACAGATGTCCACAGATAGGAGGATCGTCAAACCCCTGAATACGCTCCTGAGTTTATAAACCAACCCTTTTGGCCCCAAGTACCTGACTACTTCTATTGGAGGATTGACATCACCATATGAATCAAAATAGAATTTCTTTTCACCACGTTTCACATAACATGTCCAGTGAGTACCACCAGATGAAAGGTCACCAAGATTTACAATACCACGTTCGATATTTGTAGGTTTGTCTGGAAGTAACTGTCGCATGAAAACACCTCTAAACTCATTAATGTTTAATATACCTGCTAATTTTTCTATTTCACCAAGAGACAGCGGGAAGATCTCTTTTTTTTATTCACAGACAACAATGCATCAAGCTTCCGACCAATACGTCGTTTCAACCCTCTACCCGTAGGATCTTTTTCAATAATGGTGTCTAACTCCTCATCGACTAAACTCTTTAACCAAGGTATAAATTTTTCTCTCAGTAAAGGAGCCACCTTTCTTCTTATTAATGGAGGAGATGAAACGTTTACCTCCAGGAACTGACGAATCCACCATTTCCATAATTTCCTTCAAAAACCCTCCTTGTTTATTAGATACGAGTTGGTTGTAACTTAGAAGCAATTGTAAACCTTTTTTGTTCTTAACGGCTCTAGAAACGGCTTTGTGTTGCTCTCCAGAAAGAAGTATAACGATCACTTTCCGTGAGACAGCTGTTCATTAGATAATCTGATTACTGTAGGTTTCCGTCTTTTGTACGCTGTACGAAGCTTACGTTTTTTGAGCTTCGGATAGCCGATACTGTATAAAAATTATGCTGACTTTCCAATTCTATACGCTTTCTTATATACAAAACACTGACATGAAAACAATAATTGCCCGCCCCTACTAATGAAAAAAATCTTTACTTTTACTTTATTTTTTGTTTTTTGGTTGTTTTTTTTATTTGTTTTTACAGGGAATTTTTGATTTATGTTTCGAGTAATGTCATATGAGAAATGTGCCTCAGATACAACGACAACATATGCTGTGGTGCCGCTGCTCCCCTGTGGAGATGCAATAGCTTTTACAAAATCTAATTCAATCTGAATGTCACTTCGAGATCTGTCTGTTGTTGGTTGATGTAGATGTGTGTCAATTACAACCAAAGGTGAGTTATCAATAAATTCTTTCAGGTTTACTAACACGTTATTGTCTCCGAAGTTTATTTTTCGGAACCCTAGGTACTGATCGTACATGATCCTGTATATACCATTAGTAATATCAAAATTCTGCAATTCCTGAGGGTACCTTTCTCCATTAATTTTCACAGACACATTTTTGATGTTGCAGCTGTCAAATCTACTAGGACCTTTTGCCTGGGTGTTTGTTCTGTTTGTCTGAAGTGCGATTATAACAAATCTAGGATTGTACACATTTCTGTAAACACTTGTAATATCGAAGCTGAACGATGAACCGAACACCCCTCTTTTGTCGATGCATTGCCATTGAAAGAAGTTGTAGACTAAAGCATCCTTGTCACTCAGATGTTTCAAACCATCAATTAACTGGATTTTGGAAGTGCTGGTATAATCGACTATGGGGACTCGTAACACAAACGACTCTATCACAATTTTTTCCCATCGCCAGGATCCGTTGCTGTGGACCCTGCCCCTTTCCAGTGTGAAACGACGCATCATTATCTTCATTCCTAGTAAATGTGATTTCAAAACCTCCCTTGTACATCGGGTAACGTAGGTGGTCAAAGAACCCTAATCCTAAATGCCCAAGTGTGCTGAGTGCTTCAAACTTTCCCACCTCCTGTAAACGATGATGAGAAACCACTACTTGAGAGTGTTTGTTTTTCAGTGTTACTGTAACTAACAACCCCCTTTATAGTGCTGGTGATGCCGGGGAGTTCTACTGTGTCGATCAATGTATTGTGTTTCCTCAGCTCTATTCTTGAAAAACAAGAAGGCCGCGAAGTTGTCTACCAGTTTGACAGTAGAGTTAGTTTGATAATCAGATCCATCAGATTTTTTGCACATACTTTCCTTGAATGTGGTACATTATGCGTGAATCATAAAATGCGTCTCCATGATCCAGTTTGAATGTTGTATTGTTGTTTGGGTGCATTGAAGTTGAGGCTCTGAAACTGGCATTGCAGTTCTATACTCACTTCTTGCTATACCGCTCGAAAATTCAATATATAGTTTCTCCATCACTGGTTTTACCACTGATCACTGTTCTATTATATCCTCTCTTATATATAGGGTAAAAAAATATTTGCTTTCATTGTTTTATATATCTGATGGGTAGATACATCCTGAAGTTCCTAACCCCATACCGAGTTTACGTTTCAACCACATTCCTCCTGTTGTTGCTAGGCCGACCATACGCTCATTCAAGTCAGCATCATCTGAGGTAACCCTCTCCCAAGCTTTCTTTTGTAATATTTTGTCCGCCTCCCACCTGTCTTCTGTGTTTTTATGATCCCTATACCATATATCATGCTTCTTACAAGCTTCATCGAGGGGATTAATTCCCTTATCTCCCCTAGCAAGTCTCTTGTCAAGCTGGGTGCCGGGCCCACAGTAGTTGTACGTATCAAGATTCCAGTTCTTGGGCGCATGTAACTCGAATGGTAACTTGTTAATGATGTCGTTCAAAAGCCCTTTACCTTCTATAACATGTTCAGGCAAAACAGACAAACATCTGACTAGGTACTTCAACCCCTTTAGGTGTAGCAATTAGGTCTTCCATTTCATCGTGAAGGAAATCAACCACAGACAGTTTTTCATTATGAAAAGTTGTTGTTCCCAGCTTCTTCCTGAGCTTGAATGTAGTGTAACCTGTCAATGAGGTCTTTGAAGTTCTTTATGTACTTATATTCGACCGGACTTTCATTGTAAACCTTTAACCCTGAACCAATTGTTGCCACTTTTCCATTCACCAACTCATCCCAAATAGGTTTTATCATATGTTTCCACTTTAGTCCTTGACTTGATTTGGGACGATTACTTTTGGGATTGTTTCTTTGGAAAAGCGAGTTTGTCCTCACCAACATGTCCTTGTAAGAGTTCCAGTCTTCATCGGTGTACAGATCCTTCTCTACTATATTGTTTTTCGTCAACAATCTCCAAAGACCCTCAGTCCCTTTGGTATTTCTTTTGAGAGCTGACTAATTATAATGTCATCATAATCAAATGTAATCGGTTCGGAACCGATCATCGGCTGCTCTAGATTTTCATCGTACCAAATACCAAACTGTTTTGTCGTTGGATTTTGGAAGGTATCGGGCTCCTAGAGAACCAAGTGTTACTACTTTAGAATCCATCAACTGTTTCATCGATTGCTCTTGAGGTTGTACTTCTGGCTCATCATCGTAATCTACATCCTCAAACGTTCGACGATCTGATGCTTGAGGTTGAAATCTTACCAACTGTTTCATACGGTTTTGACTACGTATCTTTTTGTGTTTCCAATTCTCTATGTTGTTGTTCCCTAATGGCTCTGGTGATTGGTTCGTACTTTTTTCTCATTTTCACGAACATCTTCTAACTCTTTAAAATGGGTCTGAGCAAACTCACTTTGTAATTTCCGGTTTAACTCATCCAACTTTCTAGCTTTAGAAACAGTGAGTGGTCGATCATGTGTTTATTGATATGTTACGATTGGTAGACGTCTCATTAGCATTTGATTGATATAGTATTTTTGTTTGAGAAGTTTTTTAATTCATCCTGTTCAGCACGTTTGAACTTTGCAGCCAAGACAGTCTGAATTTTTTCAAGTCGCCTTGCTTCTTTTGCATCTAGTTTATTCGCCATGTTGTATACTTATAGTAATAGATACAGCGTTATTCTTCAACTCTTTCAAGTCACGTTTACACTAGAACGTCAAATTACGTTTATGAACGTCAAATTACGTTTATACTTAAACGTCAAATTACGTTTATGAACGTTAAATTACGTTTATACTTAAACGTCAAATTACGTTTATGAACGTTAAATTACGTTTTATGAACGTTAAATTACGTTTATACTTAAACGTCAAATTACGTTTATGAACGTTAAATTACGTTTTATGAACGTCAAATTACGTTTATGAACGTCAAATTACGTTTATACTGGTACGTTTTACAACGAAGTATTATTCAACACTTAGTTTCCTTTTTAAATTGCACATGTATTTCCTTTTTTGTGGTTTAGTTGTAGTATTAATAGATATGAACCCATGAGGTGTTTTCCAAGCACTCAAAACAGAGAGCCTCAAATTGGTTTGAAAGTCATTTCAGAACCTACAAAGTCCTGGAACACTCTCTTTGTATAGTAACTTGTTCATTGTAAACAGACACAACAGATTAACATTGTTTCGTATGACCTGCATATCAACTCGACCATAGCTCTGACTCAGGTAGACACAAGAAATCCCTTTATGACGTCCTCTAATGAAATAGTCTTTGATTTTAGTTTGCTCTTCTAGGAGGCAGTCATCAAATACCACAAGTGAGTTTGGTTTGCAGTCATCGATAGAAATGAGATCTTGACAGGACGAATAGAAAACGCTATTTGTCTTCTAAGGTTTTTTTCTAATCTACTGTATTGTTCACGCAGATCTACATATGCAGGTTGTTCTATTGAACGACTGAACACGTATAGATTCTTGAACGGAACTCCATCTTTGTTGTAAATGAAATTCAATAACAAGTTCGTTTTAACCACTCCCAAGACGGTCCTACAATAAGACACCGTAACGGTCTAGGTAAAAATTGGTCTTCGAATTTATCTTTGCAATACACTTGAATTTCCATAGTATGTTCTCTTACATACATTTACAATTTAACAGTTTTCGCATATTCTATAATGACCCCATGCTAGGGTTCGGATATTGTCTTCGAGTACGAAACGCTTGTCGTCCTTTGATGAAAGTACCACTTTATGGTGTTCTACGCTGTAGAGATTGTGTGCTTGACTCCGAATTGTATTCATCGTTTTGTAGTGCTCGATGTTACTAAACAAACAGTCTTTATAGTTGCTAAAGGTAATTTCATTTTCAACTACAGCTTTTTTCACGCCCTTAGACCTCTTTATGTAATGGTTGTCTTCTATATTGCTCGCATACATCTTGGATCGTAGTCCTACAAAATTCTCGCATGATTCGACCATTAAGTTCATCTTTCATTTTACCCAGAACTTTTTTGTTTACGTGGGGGAGCCCATATTGGTTGGGGTTGGGGTAGTCACTTGTATCAAATAATCCAATAATATGTTTCATGTCTTCGTAGAAGTTTTTAGTTTTGATGTCATATATCAGGGAATCGGTATCGGTGTACACCATTTTATATATTAGATCCATACTTCTCTTTCATTACATTGTAGTGGAAATCATACATCAGTGTCTTTGATATGTCTAGAATACTCATAACCTACGTAAATAGGTTTATTTAACAAAAGTTTTTTCTTACTAAAATGCACAGCAACTAGGTTTTCTGTAAAGATGGTTCGACTCTTAAAGTTCGGTTTGCTAACCCATCTTTCCACTAATTTGGACTTAGTACCCAAACGAATGTCTACACGATTTCTCATATTTTCCATTGTTTTTCCAAAAACTGAGTTGTTCATAAGTTTGAAAAAGTCTTTCTCAAAATCATTTTTCGCCTTTGTACGCTCCATGGTATTCAGATTAATGTACGGTTGCAACCAATTGCTTTGACTGAAACTAAGAACTCTATGAACATGTTTTAGTTTCATACCCAGACTCAAATAAAGCTTTAAATTTTTGTAGTGTACGACATACTTTTCTTTGCTGTAGAGAGTTGTCAGAAGCTTTGCCATTTTCGATCCTGGTGGGACTCTACGTTCTGGAGCGAGAGGTAGATCAGAGTGTACGTCGTGTAGTTCTTCAGGATATTCCAAATCAACTTCTAATATGTAGCCTGTGGGTGAATCGTCACTAACTTTCATTACATCGATGTCTGTACTGCTCCACTGAAAGTTTGCATATGGTAGTTTTTACAGACATTGCCCACCCATACAGGTTGTTTGCATCCAAGTACATGAGGTAGTTATTTGGTTTCGATTTTTCGTAGTCTTTCATGTAGGGATTGTTTGCCCTTCGCATATCGATGAGAACACTGTGAAAATACCACCACGAATACCCTTTTCAACCATGAGTACCATATCGATGTCAGTCAATAGAGACAGTTCGACTTTTGTAATTTTTAGCATTGCGTTCCAAGCCAACCCAGGTGCTGTGAAATACCATGCAGGATCTAATTTGTATGTATTGAGACATACATCCCTGAAGTTTTCCATAACATCTGCAAGCAGCAAGACATCGGTTTCGTTATATAGCATTGTATATTCTTTCATGTTCTGAATGTTAAAGGCGGTCCATACATCGCACGCATGTTTGTAATCTTCATTTGTTATGTGTTGTTTATTCAGTCTATTGTAAAATTCTTCTTGACTAGGTAGTGATGTTTCACTATATTTTTCTATACTGTCCATGTAGTCGTAAGGGTACACTCCTTTTCGTAGCAATAAATTGAGGTCCTTACCATTGTAATATGTTGAGATGTGTTTGAATTGAGATCTAGTCATATTCTTTGCCAACCTATCGAGACTTTGTGACATGAACTTGAATGAATCGATGAATCGTAGTTCAATTCCACCTTCCACACTGACCGTAAAGGAAATGTACCGCTCCTCGTTGTTGGGTATCAATGATATGCGATTTTCGAACTTACCAAACTCTTTAATGAATAGGTGAGTGTCGTAACCTGCTAAATTATGAATGAAAACAGGAATGAACCTAGGTTTTTTTGAAATTGATGTTACACTTGTTGTGAGCTGTTCCTCTAAACAAACCCGTCAAATGGTTATGGTCTCTAACACGATCATCACCAAGATAATTTCCACAGATATGACAAGTAGTTGTAGATTCAAACATTTCCTGTTGCTCTTTTGTCATCAACTGCATGGGGACTATTGCTTCACTCTTGTAAAGTTCATTAATCCTTATCGACTCCTCAATCAATGATTTTACAAATACATGTGTAGCATCGTCTCCAAAGTATTTAATCGGTGGTTTGGAAAAGCCGTCCTCTGACACCCCATACATACAGAAGGAAATGGCATTATGTTTCTGATATTTGATAGTGAACGACTGATGATTACCATTACAATCCACTTTACACGGTTGACATGTTGAAATAGGTGCTAGACAGCATTCAAAGTCTGCATAATACACAAAGGGCACTCTCATTGAGCAATTGAAATCTATAAATCTAATTACAGTTCCTGGCTCTGGTAGTTCCAATTTCACAGCATCGTGTGTGTTACAGTCTTCTCTATGCTTGATGAGTAAATCCTCTCTCGTAAAGTGTTGCAAACACCTATTGCATATACACATCTTATGTCCATTTCGTGAGATCTGTGAACTAACCAAACGGGACATATCTTTGATCCAGCAGTAGTGAGTGTTTGTTTTTTTCTCTGATAAACAGTAGATTAACATGTTTTTCCATCTCGTTATCAGTTATTCTCAGCGGGAATATATCGAACTTGTCATCATAAGCATAGACATTAACAGAAATGCCACTAAGTCTTTCAAACTTTGCTATATCATCAAGTTTCATGGGGCATTCGCAAGTTGCTAGTGCATGAAGCAGCTCTCGTTTGAAAGGTTCGTAATTGCTGATTCTTTCTGGATGAACCTTAACTGGATGTAAAGCTGCCAGAATTAGACCACATAAAACATTTTCTGATCTTCGTTTTTTACATTAATAACAGCCTTTTTGGATTGAATCTGTTTTTGGTAGAACCACATAGCTGGATCCGTGAAAAGGAACGTATCGGTTTGACTCTGATCTCCAAGTCTTTCACACTTTTTAGTGACCATTGAGAACCGTTTGCCTCAAACTCCTCCATCTCAACCAACATCTTAAGTTTTGCTCAGTTATAATAGTCAGACAGAGACGTTGTCGAGTAAAGAATTTCATTTTTCGTTTTAAAGTTCATGACTTGAGTCACCTCCACATCGTTTATTATTTTCTTGAATTCAGCATGATAAACCATGTTTACCTTAAGATTCTTTTCTTTTACAGCTTCCTGAAGTTTGTCAACAACGAGTGGTTTGCATATCTCAAGAAACATTTTTGGATCTTTGATCCCACGTTTGTTCATAATCACATACGTTTTCAATCTTCCCGTGAATGCCGACTGGACTTCTGATATTTCATCAAGTATTGTCTGTGACTCCTCTGGAGTACGTACCGGAACCAGATGAGGTGTTGAAGGTGATTCTGTTTCAGACAGAAGCTGTCTCTCTTCCATGGTAGGACTAATCGAATTCTCACTATTAATTGTACTAGTCGGTGTCTCACTAATAATCTTTTTCACACCTGTAGTAATCTTTTGCGGTCTAGTCGGTTTTCGGATCATCGCTTCAAGAGCTATATCGTTTGTATTGACCTTCGGTACTTGTTTGACTTCCCTTGGTCGTTTTGGGTATTTCTTTACCAGCATGTTGATGTCTGGAGTAGGTGCCGGCAGTCTTGGTGTCAGTCTCGTAATGGGTAATATTTCACTCCTGTATCGAGGACCTTCATGAAGTGCTGACAAAACGGATATGACGTTTCGATTGTTTGTGACGGTTCCAGTTGGATGACTCTATTGGTGTTTCACAAATCCAACACATTTTACTTTTAGGAGCTGGTTTGATTTCCATCTTTTTCAGACGTTCGTTATATGTCATACCATGCTGGTTTTTGGCACATTTCTGAGATTTTTGGTGCCGAGCCATGTTGGAAACCGTTATTTCCTTACTGCATTTTGGACACGGTTTCTTCTGGGGTTTTATTTGAGCACGTACATCGGTCGGACTAAGCACGTTGTATGTTGGACTCTCTGGGATATGTAGTGGTGAATGGTATACAGGACTATATTGGTATATGCAGTGAATAGTCTGACTTATCCGGAACTTCAAATGGTGGTGGACCAAGTATTGATATAATTTTCGATGAATCGGGGTGTATCCTTTTTACTGGTGGTTCAAACTTTGGAGCGTCAGCTGTAGATGGACCAATTATAGCTCTAATTTTGGAATAGAAATCTGGAGTGTCTAACATAGACAAATCAAAATCAGCAATCGCGTCTTGTTCTTCAGGTCTGAGATTTTGAATAGGACCTCTGGCAACATAGACATATCAAAATCAGCAATCACGTTCTGGAATTGATTGTCACTCACAGCATCAGCGTAGTTTTCCAACATAGACATATCAAAATCCGGAGTTTGTCTGTCTAACGTGGACATGCATTTCATTGTTTTTTTATGGCGGGACATGGAGGAGTTCCTGACTTCAACACCACACCTTGAACATACTTGTTTCATCGAAGGAGGGTTTTCATTGAATCCGTTGGAAGAAGCATAAGCTGGTGGATTTGACGCTGACATACACTTCTTTGTTTTTTGGTGGCGGGATACGTTAGATGCAGTAACTCTCAGCTCCACAATTTGGACATTTCTTGACTGATGATCTTCGAAGACCGTCCGTAGCATTGAGAAATGCTGTTTGCTTGCTAGCAGGAGAAAACGCCATTATTATAGAGCTGGCTACTCTCTTACTGTATGGGTGATTGACGATGGAAAAGGATGAGGTATGGATGCACTTCTTTGTTTTTTGGTGGCGGGATAGGTTAGATGCCGTAACCTCTTCTCCACAATTCGAACATTTCTTGACTGATGATCTTCGAAGACCATCCGTAGCATTGAGAAATGCTGTTTGCTTGCTAGCAGGAGAAAACACCATTATTATAGAGCTGGCTACTCTCTTATTGTATGGGCGATTGACGATGGAAAAGGATGAGGTATGGATGGATGAGAATAGGAAGAGGAGTAGGAAGAGGGTGGGTGTGTGGGATGAGTGGAAGGAAGGATGAGAGCATTATTAATACATTTGACTCTGAACTAGAACATAGTTTTTTGTAACTCTTTTTCATAAAACGATCCTATTATTTCCTCACCAGACTGGTCTGCGATTTTGTAGGTAACAGGGCAAGTTTGTTGACAGCCACAATCCGAAAAATTTCTCTTGTCCAATTTCTGCGGTATTTATTTCCAAATACATCTTTCTTTATAGTAATTCTTACACGGTCTCCAACCGAAAGTCTGGGTCTGAATACTAGACATCGTCCAGTGTTTGTGTACATGTTTCTTAAAGTTTGTTTCATTGCTTGAATTCACTTCTGATGGGCTCATCTTTATAGTGCTATGAAATTTACTGTTATATTGACGTAGAAGCTTCTGTAAATGTGACACCCATCTAAAAGAGTTTTGAATTTCAAAGTGCACTTTCATTTTTTCATTGAGAGTTCTATGGAAACGCTCTATAATGGCACTTTTTTCCTCATTTTCAGTATGGTATAACTTTATTTGATTTTTGTGTAAAAACTCTCTAAATTCCTTATTAACAAATTCTCGTCCTTTATCCGTGTGAAGAAGGTTCGGGGGTTTGTGACCAACCAATTTCGCTCTTCTTAATATTTTACCAAACAATTTAGTAACCTCTTGTGAGCTTTTAGTTTTTAATGGTTCTGACCACGCATATTTTGAAAACGTATCAATTACATTAAGTATGTATCTGAATCCATCATTTTCCTTTGAAAACCTAATCATTACAACAAGGTCTGCAGCCCACAAATCATCAATACCCAAAGTTACAATTTTTCTCTTAGGGAATCGCTTAACCACAGGTTTATGAACCTCTAAAGCTCGAAGCAGGATTTCTTTCCGACTTTTCTGATTCATTAATACTATCCACAATACACTTACATTATACCAAACTAGTAATTTATAAGGTGCGGTGTTTCGCGCGGCGCGGCGGTGACTGGACAGTGACGAGGCGCGTACAGATTGTTTGTATACTTATAGAAACAACACGCGGTGTCTCACACGGCGCGGTGGTGGTGACGGTTCAGCAGTCGCTCGGCGCGGTGATGACGAGGCGCGTGCCAATTGCTTTGGCGGTGACGGTTCAGCAGTCGCGCGGCGCGGTGCTGACGAGGCGCGTGCCGATTGCTTGCATACTTACAGTAACAACGCGTGGTGTAGTCGGTGGCGGGACAGCGATGACATGCGTGGTGATTCGCGCGGCGCGGTTCTGACTACCCGTACTCACACTCTTAGTCGCTCTCTAACAATTTTCTGTCCCAGATTCGGTCTCACACGGTTTGTCCCAAAACCGGTCTCGGGTGCGTTGTCCCAGGAACGGCCAAAGTATACTACTGTTGAGTATATTATATTCAATCATTGACATACCTGACAGTTTCTTTACTACAGAAAATATCATAGTGACTGACTAAGATATCCACTTTAATATAAGTGGACCTAAAATGGACGTAAATATTTAATTACTTTTTAACTACATTATTTACATACCTTTGATCAATCTTACTTCATAAATTATAATTATGACCTGATGCTAAAGTTTGTATTATTAACTTAAAACCTAGGCAGGCGAGCTGTTTGAAAAGACAGGATCGCTCACCCAACCAAGCAGCAGCCACGCTCGGTTGTCACTAATGTAAAGATTCCAAGAGGATAAAAAGAAACAGGATTTTTCCGGACATTTGCCATCGTTCAGTGAAACAAGAAAACAGTAACACTACGTTTCGAGATCTGCAATCTGATCTCTTCTTCAGGTAAAGAACTAACCTAATACATAATTACAAACTAGGTTTAAAATAAACAAATCTTACTAAAGCGTTGTGGCACGCCTAAGTCAGGAATCACAACCTACATGTTGTTTGTCAACTTCATAAACTCTATAAACATACACTTAATACAAAACTATACCAAACACTAATCATTAAAACTAAACTACGGAATCAGGTCACAATACGTCTTCACTCGTCTACTAACCACCTACGACTGACCAGAGGGACTAGCCAATGGTAATCGTGACGGCTGGCTAAAACCATGATGGCGGAAATACAAGGAATGGGCCCTTTCGTTATTATTGGTTCATGCGAGATGAACTTCTTAAAACCATATTGTGACTATATATAACAATCCTTCAATCGTCAAAAATAACCTTCAAACAAAGGAAAGGATAAAAAGAATTATACAGTATTTCCAGTGCCTAATATACTTATCATTAAAGCACAAAACTCTAACAATGAAAAATTGACTATCTGAAGTTTCGTATAATGCTTGCCTTATATGCATCACGGTTACTCTCCATTTCTGTCCCAATCCTTTGTTTTTTGTACTTAAATTCCCAGCCACTCTACAATATGTTTGACAGAAATAAAGAAGAATCCAGGCAATAATATCCATCAAAAGTGTACATATCAGTGTCAATTATTGTGTATAAATTATTAATTAAATAAACTATTCTAGAATATACTAACTCGGAAATCCTAAACGAATTCTACACCTGAGAAATATGTTATGATTATCACCAAGTCCATCCCAGGTATACGGTTCCAGACAGGACTTTGAAGGTTCCACTGTATTGTGTTAATTGTAAAAGTGACGTGGGTTCACAAAAAAACTTTTATTGTTGCTATGGATATATTTTGAAAGGAAAAAAGGTTTATAGCTTATAATTGGTTTGTTAAAATACCTTTAAAGTAGTGAGTATTACAACGGGTGTGATTTAACTAACAATAAACATTTGTGTAACACTGACAGATGTCAACACTAAGCCGGCAGCATACAAACAGTCAACGATTCCATTGTCAATACCTGGCGATTTGGGGGTAAAATCATCTCATCTAATGTAATACGGGGTGTGATTTAACTAACAATAAACATTGTGTAACACTGACAGATGTCAACACTAAGCCGGCAGCATACAAACAGTCACCGATTCCATTGTCAATACCTGGCGGCTTGTTGCTGAAATCCATTTTATACTGAAAACATTTTTTCGTTTCAATCATTTACGAGCTCCATACAGATACGAAGTTCAGTATAAAGGCCAATCTAATATAGAAATTCATGTGTTTCAACGTAATGAAATTAAAACTTTGATACTTTTTAGTTAATTATAACTTTGTTTGTTTAGTAAAACTAGTAGGCTACAGTAATTCGAATAATAACCGACTTCAGTAGCTGATATTGGAAAATATTCAAAACTTGTATTACTTAAATATAGTGTATTCGCAGAAAATATAAAAACTACCGCTAGAAAATCTACATTTATTTAACTTTTTATTTGCACTTCGATGCTTTAAGAAACATGTAGTTTCCGTCTCGATACTTTGTAGCTATATATACAATAAATACAACTTGTGTTCAATGAATAAAGCAATGCCTCTGATGTTTATGAAGTAACTGGTTGATGACTTAAAATATTTTATGTTTCATTAAACCATTTAACAACCAAATAAAACCATGATAATTAAAACCCAAACTATTTGGATTACCTACCAATCAAATTTAGTTGTTCTATTAAAATTATACAAAGCTTTTCGATATTTAAATTTGTATTCCCGAAACGTATAATATAACACCCAACATACTGAGATTATTTCGTAGAATACGAGTCTATTGGAATATGTCGAGAGAGAGAGAGAGAGAGAGAATTACTTTATTTACAATCTTAAAGATTGAAATAGTGTCCATAATTACAATATAATTTCCCCATATCAAATTACATTTTTTTTTTCACTAAGTACGCCAGTTCAGAAATTCTTCCACAGAGTAGAACGGGTGCAGCTGAAGCCATCGATGGAGTACTCTCTTCAGCTTCTCTGGACTGGACCTCTTGATCTCTTCAGGTAAACAGTTGTATAGCTTGGCTCCTATGTAGGAAGGCTTTCCCTCGTATCTTCTGCTATGATGAGATGGCAGGTTGAAATCACTGGCATGGCGTGTGAAGTGTTGGTGTACATCTCTATTCCGTGGTGGACTCATTTTACAGGCCATTATTATGACTTCCAGGATGTAAATATTAACCACTGTTAAAAATCCTCCACTCAAGAAAAGCAGGTCTGCAGCTGACCCTCCACTCCAAACCAGCCATCATCCTTTACAGCCTTTTTCTGCAAGACTAGGACACGATTCAGATTTTTTTGAGCGGTGCCCCCCCAAAGCACTATACCATAGCGTATGTGGCTGTCTATGAGAGCGGAATAGGTCATTTTAAACCGCTTCAGTTGTGCCGGTGGCCTTAATGCGCCTTAAAGCGTAAATACCACTGCTCAATCTCTTGCACAGGGCGTCAATGTGTTCGTCCCACTTAAGGTAGGCATCTAATATGATTCCAAGATGCTTTAAATTATCAACGGAGAGGATGTTTGGGAGGCCTGATATGTCGTCCTTATCTTTACCCATTATCAGCTGTTTAGTTTTGCTTTCGTTGAAAACCAAGTCGTTACCCGAACAGTACTCGATGGCTAGGTTGAGGGAAATAAATGATTTTATTTCAAGGTCTTTCAACAGTTTTGCAGGATGTTACCAAGACAGTGTCATCCGCATACATAATTGCCTTGCTGAAATTCTGAGTGTATATGGGAAGATCCATTGTAAAAAGTATAAATAATACGGGACCCAACACCGAGCCCTGGGGGACACCTCGGCAGACGGGTAGCATGGACGACCTGATATTTGCACAACCTCCGTTTGACTTTCTCTTCAGTTCAACAAGTTGTTTACGACCTTTCAGGTAGCTCTCAAACCAAGCCAAAGCCCGACTATGGAATCCAATTGCTTCAAGCTTGCTGAGGATTACGTCATGACCGAGGCAATCAAAGGCCTTGCTAAGGTCGAGATAAAGACCAATGATGTTTTTCACTATCCTCCAGGTGTTCATGGAAATCCTCCACTAAGTCCACCAAAGCTGTCGACGTTGATTTTTTCTTGAGGAAGCCATGTTGATTTTCAAGGTGAATGTCGTTCTTGTTCAGATGATCCTCAACTCGGACTAGGACCACTTTTTCTATTATCTTTGAAAACGTGGAGACCAGGGAAATCGGTCTAAAGTTTCCGAGCTCATGTTTGTTTCCATTTTTGTGCAGTGGTATGACCTTAGTAATCTTCAGTCCACTGGGAAAGGAGCCACAGGAAAGACTGAGATTGACGATGTGAAGAAAGGGGGTCAGTAGCTCTTGCAGACAATGCTTTACAATATTGGAAGAGAATCCATCTAGTCCTGATGAGGGCTTGCTCCTCATTGTAGTGATAATCTCGGCAAGTTCTTTCTCTGTCGTGGGTGTCAATGCCGTAAGAGGATATGCAATGTTTAACTTAGGGGCTAGAATATGTTTTTCTGATTTTTTCCTGGTTATTTTTTAAAGTTACTTCAGCAATGGACGTGAAGAATGCATTAAAGGTATTTGCGACCTCCAATGGATCGTCCACCCTTTGGCCGTCATCTAGCACCACATACTCTATATCATTGGTACTATGGTTTTTTATACTTCCTCTCACTGTTTATAACCCTCCATATTGCTTTGGATTTGCAATTGGACTGGGTTATAAAGTTGGCTGTTGCCTCCTGCCTTAGTTTTCTTAATTTCAAGTCGTAGGTCTTCTTGAGTTGGCTAGCAGTCTTCTTGTCGTCTTCGCTCCCAGTGTGGATAAAGTTTTCCTGAGCCCGAAGGAACGTGTCTCTCAATCCGAGCAGCTTCTTCATCGAATACGTGCTTGATTGGGTTTTTTCCTCGTTGCTCTTGATATGTCTACAAGATATCTTGCATATGTTGCTCAGTTCTGAATAAAGAACAGTCAGACACAGGCGAAGTGTACCAGAACGTTTCGCAATACTGAATATTAATGTCTGGTTCGTAACTTCGTCAAGAGTTCAAGTTTAACACATGTTATTAGAAGGATGCGAGCGGAAAGAGATCGAACATCGTTGTAAAGACATGCGACTTCTATAACTAACAAAAACCTGCCAGAACTCGTAGGGGTGGACATATAAATCTTGGTGTCAGAACTAAATTCATTCTGAAAATGAAATAATCCGTATGTCATCATCATAATTACTCTGTTTCTTAACTAGAGTCCTACATCTAAATTTGTTATTGTTGTAAAAATATGAAAACACCATTAGAAGTGTTGGGTTCGTAGTTACTAAAAAGAACAGTCCAAGACTTTCGGTACTAAGTAGCAGCATAAAAGTAGAAACAGGAAACTCAACGTTCTTTATTTTAATTTTCGAAGGTAATTTGTTTTTAAGACAAAGATAAACTCATTAAAAACAAATGTTCTATATTACTAATTTACTTATTACTATATTACCTAAAAATGTTTTAACCCCTTAGTTATACCAAGTCAGTAATAATTATCGATTAAAATTCGAGGCTATGGTTTTATAGTGCTGAAAACCCATGGCAGAATTTTCCATTTGAAAGTTAGTTTCAATACTGTTAATTGATATATATTTTTGAACATCACGAGCTTAGAAAAGAATATTGCATAATCAAAGCTTAATTCCATAAATCTCCTTACACTGTCTAACGTTTATACAAAAACACCATAGTCATGTGTGGAACTTTTTAAATAATTTTAAATTAAATCTATGAATAAGATTCTACAGTAAACTCTAAACAAGTTGATAAGACTGGTTACACAATGTGGTCACAGCCAAAACCAATAGAGATTTGTGTTAACAAACGTCAATTCGGACAGGAATTAAAAGCAAACATTACTCGGGAAAACACTAAACAGTTGATCAACTTTATTGTTTACGTAATACGAGTATTTACTTAGAATGTGATTGTATAGCTCAACTCAACATGGTTTTTCATTTGGGAGAGTGGTTATACAATAAAACAACTTAGTCATAGACTAATAGGACACTCGATGTTGATGTTGTGGACAATGCCATTAACTCAACAACTATCTAACTGTGACAACTTAGTCATAGCTAATAGAATTGACGATGTTAATGTCGTGGCGGTGATTGGAGCTGAAGAAAGGACGTTTTCACCACCGCGACATCTACAGTTAGTCCAGGACAATGTCATTAGGCTGCCACTCATAAGTGGTTTTCTCTTGGCCTTACTTGGCCCATTTGTTACCAAACTACAAGAGTTGTTTGGATATTTAATATTTTTCTTGTGTTGTATAGTTATGTTAACACAGTTAAGTAACATATTTTTAAGAAACAAGTTCAATAAATGTTATGATGAATGGTTGTCAGAACAGATCGTTCTACAATAAAACCTGTACTAATAATATTAGTCTAGTTGGATGGGCATCAGGGATGTCTATCACTTCAGGAGCTGGATCAACTTTCTTTTGCTATTTCAAAACATTACAGACTTACAAACTATAAATTTAGTATGAATATTATTTTCTACATAAAATATAAAAGTGATATTATTGTGTAAGTCCGTTGTAAGGGATTTAGCTGAGCGTCATACATGTGTATATCTAGTTGGCTGGTTCTGCTGGAGGGATCTAAACCTTACTTGATGATAGTCTATTTGCCTGTCTGAAGGACATCTCGAATATGAGAAACATGTTATGCGACACATGGTCTATATGAAAAGTTTGATCAGCAAAATATATTTTTCAAATCTTCGTAGTCCGGACTGAAGTCGTATTCCTTACCTCAAGACTGAACGCTGGGACTGGTCCAGTTTGTGTAACTGAACCTTACACTCTATAAGCACATTTGGCTGTGTAACGTTGCCTGAATGTCCAATATGAATAAGTCATGAGTCACTTAGGATGGTCTGCCTTTATGACACCAAGCAAATTGTGCTGAGCTTGACAAATCGACATTAAATCGGCGTCAATCAACGTTTAGTTGGTGTACGGAATTAGGAATCTTTTTTAGGACTAGGCCGATCTTCTTTTCAATATTTTTTTTCTTCTTATCCTCATAAGCCAATGCCCTGCGCGAGGATCTTTTTCAAACAGAGAAAGGTAGAAAATCGATAAAGAACAAGAAAGTTCTACTGATAAAAAAGTGTAACGGTAACAAACAAGATTTGAACCTGCTTTGGTTGACCAACCAACCATCGGCACTACCACCCATGTATATATAAATTCACCCGGCAAGTGAGAGATCCGGGTTCGAGTCCCGGCGAAGCACGTACTTTTTGTGATTCAATGTTTATTGATAAGCATTAGCAAAATTTTACAATGGACCTGTGAGTAATGCAACAATGATGCACTTGAACCAAACATTGAACATAGTGATTCAGACATAATTAGGATAGTAATGTTTGTGCAATTTTTAATTAATGTCCATACGGAATTCATATATCTTATCTAATCTCTATAGTTAAACCGTGATTCAGATTACATTACTGTTGTAATTAATACACCTTCCAATACATATAATTAGTGAGTTACAGTATGTCAAGAAGTAATAGAATACCTATTGGCATAATTAAACAGTACCATCACAATAATGATGTTAAAATTCAAATAAATACCGACGGGTAATATACACAGTACTTAAAAAAATGTAATTAAACTGAAAAACCACACATGTACAAGCAATAAGACAGTTCAACCAAGTAATTGTTAATTGGTATTATTTCTGCAAATATGATTAACTTAGACTGATCGAATAATACGTAATAGATGTGGGTGTTATGGGAATGGTTAATTCAATGCAAATATCGAGTTGCAATGTAATTGTGCACCTGATGAGTCAATGAAAAAACCACTTCACTTAAATTAAACTGGATGGGTGCAGGGTAAATTAGAACGGCCACTATTGTAGAATGGGGGTCTCGATGCCGAAAGAATAAACGAAGTTCATTTTTAAAGTCTTCGTCACCGACATGGAGACACACGTGGACTCCAGATTTCAGGAGTCAAGTCTGTGACAGATTCCAGAAGCTGCATTAAACGAAAGGTAACATGGAGTCAAACGCAAAATTCTAATCCGTACATGTTTGAGAAAAATTATAGAATACAGTTTGTACTGCATACATTCCTAACTGTTTTATATATAAATAAAAACTTGTAGGCTACTATCGCAAGGTATACTTTCATGATGAAAGTACGAGACTTTCTTAGCTTATATAATAACATTACGCTTTATTACATTGATATATGGTTATTAGTGGAAACTAGTTAAAACTTTAACATTAATTCTCATGAGAAAATCCAAACGAAATATCGATCATATAACAACCAATGTACTTATGTATTGGGATGATACAGAAACGCATAAGATGTGTGATAAGGAAGTGTTGTTATATGCGCAAGTTGTAAATTATTCACGACAACCACAGTGTAAACCCCCCCCCCCCAGCTTCCTCACATGACACACTACCTGGTGCAACGACTTCAGCTCAGTCTCGTCTCTCCCCACGTATCTCGCGACACTCCCGGAATACCAAAAACAGGTTCTTATTTCTAATATTAACACCACCACACACCCCGTCACATGACACACTACCTGGTGCACGACTTCAGCTCAGTCTCGTCTCTCTCCCCACGTATCTCGCGACACTCTCGGAATACCAAACAGGTTCTTTATTCTAATATTAACAACCCCACCCCGTCCACATGACGCACTACCTGGTGCACGACTTCAGCTCAGTCTCGTCTCTCCCCACGTATCTCGCGACACTTCCGGAATACCAAACAGGTTCTTATTCTAATATTAACAGCCCCCACCACCCTTCCAATCACACACTACCTGGTGCACGACTTCAGCTCAGTCTCGTCTCTCCCCCACGTATCTCGCGACACTCTCGGAATACCAAACAGGTTCTTATTCTAATATTAACAACCCCACCCCGTCACATGACGCACTACCTGGTGCACGACTTCAGCTCAGTCTCGTCTCTCCCCACGTATCTCGCGACACTTCCGGAATACCAAACAGGTTCTTATTCTAAACATTACACCCCTAACCCCGTCACATGACACACTACCTGGTGCACGACTTCAGCTCAGTCTCGTCTCTCCCCACGTATCTCGCGACACTTCCGGAATACCAAACAGGTTCTTATTCTAACATTACACACCCCTAAACCCCGTCACATGACACACTACCTGGTGCACGACTTCAGCTCAGTCTCGTCTCTCCCCACGTATCTCGCGACACTTCCCGGAATACCAAACAGGTTCTTATTCTAACATTAACAACCCCTACCCCGTCACATGACACACTACCTGGTGCACGACTTCAGCTCAGTCTCGTCTCTCCCCACGTATCTCGCGAACACTTCCGGAATACCAAACAGGTTCTTATTCTAATATTAACAGCCCCCACACCCCGTCACATGACACACTACCTGGTGCACGACTTCAGCTCAGTCTCGTCTCTTGCACGTATCTCGCGAACACTCCCGGAATATATATATAAATATTTTACATCCTTACAATATAATACCCCTTCATTTTAAGGGGTTTTGATAGTCCTTAAAATATTTTACAATTAGAATACAATTACAAAACACTCAGGCAAAACCATCTTAAAGTTATAATTTATGTCGCTAATTTAAATTTTTATTTTTAGATAAATTTTAATAACGTAAATTGTAGGTATTACAGTAATTAAGTAAGTTACTATAACACTATTTAACATGTTTAAAAATCTTTATAAACATACATTTTTTTACATAGAATTTATAATTTTTAGTACTTTTTATAGGTAGCAAAATAATTAATGCCAGTTTCGTTGTAAAATTGGAATTGGGCGTCACCTTGCATGTAAGGCCTCCTGTAAAATGAAATATTGCGTGAGTACGTAAGACTAGCTGCAAGGTCACGTGGACTGGTCTGTCTGATCCATAACATATTCTGGATGGGTCGAGACGTTGGGCGTCACCTTCCATGTAAGCTTCCTGTAACGTTGAAATATTACATGACAGG
>NW_025780745.1:0-45157 GCF_021130785.1 Homalodisca vitripennis
GGGCTGAGTAATGAATGAAGACCCTGACTTCTTAAATGGTGTGATGAGGTGCCACTCGTTCACGTTCAGGTAATTCAGTTGCAGAATACAACAACACAGTTCTACTTTCCAACACACTACCTGGTCTGTAGTCAATTTAGTAACGTACTGAAGAGTTTATTGTTTATCTAACGACCTTGGAAAAGGCCAACATTCCAAAACAAGCAAACATTTTCGTTAAGAGACAGTGGCTGCTAGTTATCAGGAACTTCTACCTGTTATTGCCATTCTAAAAGCTATTGCAATCCACTTACAGACGAATATAGAAAGTTGATCATAAACACCGTTGTCTTGCTGTGTATTAAATAAACACTTATTGAACAAAAAAAAAACCGTTTTTGACTACATTTATAATTTTGTTGTTTGTTTGACTAAATTTAGTTTTAACAGAATTACCAAATATGATTCCAATGTTTTTTTTAATTTCAAACAGTCGCCATTTTTCCTAAGGTGGTCCCTTTCGAGGTGAAAACTTGTGGCTACTTACTCAGAAAATTGGCCTTTAAATGAAGTGACATTTGCCACAGGCTTCTGGAACTTTTTACTGCATCCTCCTCAAGGACGTCCCCTATCAGTGATAAAAAAATTACATAGCGCACCAAAAGATAGGTAAAACCATAGTATACCCGTATACAAAATCTCAATTTTTTCTTTAACCACTCAAAAGATAAAATGGTGGTTCCACACATGTTCAACACCCTGCATAGAAAAAATATCACGAGCAATCAGAACAATGAACTGTGTTTTTAAACTCACAAGAAGTCGTTTGTAAAATTTAATATAATAACTATGCTTTTTTACTAAAAACCATGAGATTGCCACCTGGTTATTTGTGGTTAGAAGAAATACTGCTAACCACAGAAGGTTATAATCTTGGTAAATAGTTATGAGTATATACAACAATAACAAACACTCGTCTTCTGTAATGTAAATGACAAAACATTTCATACCCGCCCACTTATAAATTATAAACCTTTGTCGTGTAATTTGTTACTTTAAAATCACGTGAATCAGGTAAAATCTGTTTTAAAATATTGCATTCAAAACTTAAATGGGAATTATTTTTGGGAAGTTATTACCACGATCACATCACACGATATAATAGAATCCCTAAAACTCAGCCTAAATTAATTTACAAATCTTCCGTACAAGGAGGATTAAGATTTTACAACAAAATCCCAGGGTATATTAAATTAAAAACCAATGACAAAACATTCAAAAGAAAACTGAAACAGTTTTTGTTGTTCCAGGGCATTCTGCACAATGAATGAATTCATGGATAGCAACAATGTATAAAATAAACTAAATTCAAAATTTCAGATCGGACATTTTTATAAATTTTAAATATTTTCTTATCTGAAGCTGTATGGATACCTTCAAGGTTATACCCAGTTTCATTTAATTTTTAGAATATTAATATATTAGCATGTCCTTAAATTTGAATATTACTGAGCGTAATAGCTGAAAAAGTGAACGTTGAAACCTTTGATTGTGTAAGTCAAAGGAACTGTCCAAAGTCTTGTATTTAAATACATTTACCTGAAAAATTGTACTTCCAGTGACTACGTAAAATAGTTCAATACTGTTTTCAGAGTCACAAGTCACAAAATATTTATCAATAATAAGACAGGATAATTTACAATCCCCAATGCACCACAAGAGTGCTTGAGGGGAAAATTAATAGTGATAGTTGTGTGGTTAGTTGTGATAGTTCTTACTTATACACATTCCATTTTATACCAAATTGAAACTCCCTTATAACCATTGACAATGTTACATTTTTAAATCAGTGTCGAATCACTTTTAAATTTATATTAACTAATTCACAACATTTTTTAAATTACAAATATTAAACTATCCAAATAAAACAAGCTTATACAATATAAAGAGATTGAGTGCAATAAACTATATAAAACAAGCAATAAAATATAAATTGATATCAAGCAACAATAATTAAATAATAAATATAACAGGAAATCAACAAAAAAATAATGTATAATTTACCAGACACCACAAAACTACAAACAAATAAAATATATAATAAATTACTGTACACAAATACATTAAACACTAAGGTAATATGCGCTTCTGCCATCTATGGTTTGAATCTTCAAACCGGTGGTGGCTCATAGTGCCTAAGCTCACAGCGCCACAACGTGAATTTTGCTCACAGCGCCACAACGTGAATTTGCTCACAGCGCCACAACGTGAATGTGCTCACAGCGCCACAGCTCATAGCGCCACAGATTTGGCCGGAGTGCTCACAGCGCCAACACAACCGAATAAATAATCGGGTCCATGCTCACAGCGCCACAGATCTGGTCGAGTGCTCACAGCGCCAACACAACCGAATAAATAATCGGATCCATGCTCACAGCGCCACAGCTCATAGCGCCACAGGTCATAGCGCCAAAGATTTGGCCGGAGTGCTCACAGCGGCACAGCTCATAGCGCCACAGATTTGAGAGTGGGGGAAACACCCGCTGGAGAGGTAACCCGCCTTCCCTGTACCAACCTCCAAAGTTATAATTCCCGTGATAACCAAGAAACATTGTTTCTATTGTTTTGAACCGGTATTTTAAAGCCTATTATGTGCTAATCACGTTTGTATTAATTAATTAATCTTTGTGTGTAATATCTGTATTTATAATGTTTAAAAATAGATTGTTATTGTTAATGAAATAATAGTAGAACAGGTATTAATTATCACGAATTGATTGTAGTTTTTTATTTTCTGTACACATCAGCTTTATGTCATTGTGAATTTGCATGTTGTATATTGAATTGAAATCGCTTTAAAAGTAGTCCTCACACTCGTACATGCATAATTGTTGTTAACATGCTATTTTGAACTATGTGTGGACTATGTGAATACTTTTTGGTTTTAGTTAAAACAAGTTTTATCATGTACCTATACATTTTTTTAAATGATCAGATTGTTTTAAATTCTTCATGAATGACATGCGTATTTGAAAAAGAATACAGTTATTGTTTAATGGACGTTCAGATACCTATTTAGTGTACTATACCTGAACTTGTATTATTACATACTAACATTAACAATATTGTATGTAGCCTATTTAGTAATAACAAGTTCTTGCATAATTTGAATTTTGCAAAGATAAAAATGAATGTCGTGGTGAAAAATCCTTAGCGGGGATCTGTTTTTGAAAACCCTAGCCAAAGCTTGCAATCAGGGCCGCCTGCTTTGGCCTGCGACTAACGGCAACTCTCACTCTTTCCACATTGTTCGGTTGTTTGAACAGTTTGTAGACTTCCCTCAGTTTTATTTTGGGTAGAGGCCGTATTTGTAAATGAACTTACCCAGATTTTAATTGTTTTTAGATCTTGAACAGCGCCGTGCCAACCAATGTTAAAGTGAGTTGTAAAAAATCTGTGAGTTTTTACATAAGAATCACTGTTCGTAAAACGTTTCTACAGCAAAAGCATGTTGGTCAGTACTTATTTTCTTGGTTACATGATGGTTATTGTGTGCAGTGTAATCGCTCACCTTTAAATTTGAAAATAGGCCTACATTTTTACAATAAACTGCTGGAATAGTTTTATTGACGGGTGAATATATGAGAAACAGTCATTAGCCGCTAAATAATATAAATCACACAAATTATAACACTTTCAGCCATCCTCATGTGCTTCCTCTTTTAGATCTCAATAATAGTTTTTCTTTAACTGTAACCAAAAGAAATTTATATGATAATAATGATTTATTTTCGTTCTAAAGTAAAGGGTACAACATAGTACTTGTCGGAAAAATTACTGTCCAATTATACAGTATACGGACAGCAAGAAGTGAAAAAAATATTTACAAGTATTAACGTTTAAATATACTTAAGTGAAATATATATACAAAAGCAAAGATACCAGACGTAAATAACGTCGGCATTCCGTGGCGTTAAAATTAATTTACAAGTAAACAGAGATCAAATGATTTTTCACACACAAAAATTAATAAACCACAAGTACCTTTTTAGTTTGCAATATTATAATAAGTAAGTTACAAACAGAAAAGAATTATTTAATTTTTAATATAAACCATAAGTTTAGGTTGATACTGAGTTCAAAAATTCAATAATATTATTTTGAAATAGTCCGTAGTCTATTTCATTTAATCTTATAACTAATGTAGTACTAAAGTATTTCGGTCCGGTGTATTCAAAACATACTGTAATCTGAACTGAATAAGTGCATTTATTACGAAGCATGTGTGATCACATCGATCTCATATGTAATAAAATATTTTGTTGTGCATTGTTGAAATTAGTTAATCCAAGAAAGATTTTTATCCAAAAATTAATCCTACATATTTAAAAATTAGAACAAGTCCTATTATTTGACATTTTCAATTTGCAAAATTAACACAATTACAATTTGAGTTGTGATTTTTTAGAGTATGTTGAAAAGTGTAGCCTCTGAGATCAAAATTAACAAACAAGGTTTTACTTACGACTTGCATTTAATTTATATTACACCAATTTAAAATGGAAAGAAGATTTTAATTTAATTTCTTTTAAAAATCTCTGAATGGTTTTTGTCAGAATAAAAATTGCAACATCATAGGCAAAATGTTTTATTTGTACATGTATATTCTGCTTTATAGATGTTTAATGGACATTAATAAAAGGCCTCCTGTGGTACTCCTAGCGCGACAAGCATGAGCTGACTCAGACGGTAAACGGACTGTAGGTCCCACGTCGTAAAAACTGCCGGAAGCATTTCTTACCTACTTCTTAAGGGATGGACAGTGGGTCCCAGGCCGGGTCCGTGGACCTACTGTCCGACTCCCGGGTTTTTCTTTTGACGAGGGTTTGACAGGGGATCGCCGTACTCACTCTACTGTCCTTGAACGGATGTTTCGAGATCTATACTCTGTATATTTTAACTATTATTCATTAGGCTACTGTGTTTTTACTAGTTCTTCTTTCTAACTAGCTGCAGTATACAGCTACAGAAAGAATGAAACAAAAAGCTAAATGCATAAATGAAAGTCGGGTTTATTTTCTTAAGTATATTGTTAAGTAATACACCATTTATAACTTAAGAATTGCTGTAACGATTATAATGGTCCTTTTAAAACAACTATTAAACTATCGTAAAATGCACGGAAAAATTAGGTAATTAGAACAAGAATTTTATATAATACGAGTCTGTTAAACTGTTCTGTTTAAATGTATGATAGCACAATCATATGTGTAATAATTTTACCATTATTTTCCAATTTATTTATATTTGGTGTTGAAAGCATAGAATTAGCTTGATAGTAACCACTACTTATTTAACCTTTTATGCAACCATTGTTGAACACATAGTAACAAAAATATTCAGATAAGAAAATTAAAAGTTTTGGTAATAAAGATCTACTTTTAATTGTGCACTTTAGCAAATATTGAGTATGCAGAGTTTGGTGAGTACTGTAAAGCTGATATCAAAGAAGCATGTACTATATAACTTTTACTATAAATTTAAAGACTGTTCTAAAACGCAAACTTGATCGAGCAAACAAAGTAACAAAGCGAACTAAGGCACAAAATATATTAAGCCAGGAATAAATACAATCACTATAAGTATACACTTTTAGACATATTTCCTGGATCGTAGGAACAAAGAAATCTCAACGTTGGTGTCGGAAATATGAATTATGCGAACCAGAAGTGGTCATACGACAGCTGTCTAAAATTGTGTAAGAAACCGCAGGGAACTACTAGTTTTAACATATTGTGGCCTTTCAACACTTTTACATCATTTGTATTTTTTATTAACTAAGATGTTCCACATTTTTAACGGTTTGATTTATTTTAAAGAGGAATAAAACTAATAGGGTTTAAGAAGCTATTAAATAGTTTATTGTGGCCGAAGTCGCTGGTAACTTGCTACTAACTAAAAATATTATATACTGTGTTTCCGGGATTTGAACGAACTTAAAATTATGTCGTAACGGCATATAGCCATGAATAGCAACTGCAAGTTTGAATGGAACTTAAAAATCTCTTGTGTCCGGTGCAAATACGTTTATTTTATGCGTCAATGCTTAAAGGACTTCCTTCTTTAGAAATTAATTTACTTTAAGTGGATCTAATGTCCACATAAACATTTCCCATGTAATATGAAAGGGGCATGTCATCTCACCTATGTATCATCAACTAAAATATAATAGGTCAAATGCCTTTAAATACTGTCCTCGCTGTAAATGTAATGATACGATTGTTTAAATCCAAATTTGCTAAAATATGATGTCAGTTTTTTAAGATAATACTTGGATTGTCATAAATGTTTGTGGTTTAGCACTTATATTATGACAGGATTAAACTTGTCCCAGCAAAACCGTGAATACCAAATAACATAGCAATTCACTGAGCAGAACATGTTACATAAAATAGGTATACAGGTGTTTTCTTTATCAGCTACATTTCTAACTTTGTAAATGTACAGTTTAACTTAAAATAGAGGTATAATATTTATTTTAAGACTAACATATAAATCTCTAGCGCTAAACAATAATAAAACACACAAAGATGCAATACATTTCATGTTCATAACATTTCTGTTGAAAATATTATTGTATTGTTAATCGTCCTCCTTCTAAAATTGTACTATGGATATAAATACATATATTATGAGTAATATACGTTGTTTTTAATTTATCACCTATCTGGACTTTGGGCAATAGTCCCACTTATTAAATTTGTATAAGTTATTGTTTTCTTCAATAAGAAGTATCCGTCGGTAAAGTAATTTTCTTCTAAAATTATACTCAATTTGTAAGTCGAAAGTTAACTTACATTTTAGGTTAATCTAGCGGTACTATCCAATTCAGCATTTATTTGTAAATTGTAATTAATCATGTATTGGTAATTCAAAAATAAGAATTTTTAATATGAGACCATAATTAGTTTTCATAACACTTTGTAAAATTGTCTATACTGCAAGTTGTATTGACGTGACAACGTCTTAAATTAGGTTGCGGCTCGGAGTCACTCATGAAAAAGTGTAACGCCCGGTAACGTTACGATGCCCGTCCAGTGGGTCCGCCGCACGGGATAAAGCAGATAACTATGTTTATTCGTGAAAATGTGGAGTGCTTAGATTCGTCATTTACAAAACTACAACAATAAAGGTAAATAAATTGTACACTGATATTTCATTATCGTAAACTATGATTGATTGATTAATTGTTAGATTGACACAAAAGTTGAGAAACTGAGTTTATAGGTTATGTCATACTATTGACAAATGTTGATAGTGCTAAGTAAATTATTAGTTTAAATCACTCTGCAATCAATCGTAATTCAGTCGATTGAGAAGAAACAGCGCGTATTGCTAGTCAAACATTTAAAATAACAAATTATAACCTCTAACCTGTCATAACAGTGCGACCAAACAAACGAACTAAACCGACCAATCACCACGCGCGGAGTTAGAATTTAACTGTGTTTAGCAAGAATTTCAAATTCCAATTTTAGTAAATGTTTTATTCAACTTTACCATTTACAATAACAAATTTTAATTAATTTCAAAATTATGTACAATGTTTTAGTAAACAAAATATATTTCTATAGTTAAAATTTGTGCAATTCTTATTTTCATTCAATTCCTTGTTCCTATTGTGCAATTTAATAATATTCATATCAATAAATATTCTACCGAGAAAAAGACGTTGTCACGTAAAATCTTCGCCCGTAAAACCGACTTTACAGGCAACCATAATGTTTTTTAATAAACATAAAGTTCGTTGTTAGTACAAATAATCAACAAATTTCCCTAATTGAGTTATACCTATTTTAAAAGATTAATTTTTAATAACGTCTTACCTCCTGAGACATGTTAGTACTCGTATATACTCGCACTCTTTTGTGTAAGCTAATATGTCTCTGAAGACAAGAGAGAAATTTTGGTTTATAGGCCAAGAGCCACTATTTAAGGTAATACAATATTTTGCCTATCTATAGTTATATATTTAAAGTAATTTGATACAATTATAAATGTGATATATTAAATATGATCTAAAGTGTAGTTTGAATTAATAACAGTAATAATAAAACAATCAACTATCCATTTCAATTAACTTGTTGCCTACTATGAGTGACGTGTCTACTCGCATATACCGTATTACGCTAACGATGGACCAAGATAAGGTATAATAAAATTATAACAAACTGACTGTAGATGTTTATCATTCATTAGGATATTGTCGAATTACTCAGATAGTAATGTAGTGATGTATGGAATTTGTTCAAATTTAATCCCAATTAGCAACCCACTTCATATGTGATACCTTGAGTTTTGGTTTGAGTAAAGCTGTTATATTTACTGCCTAAGCAGTACGCTGTGCGTGTGTAGTGGAAGTATCACTCACATTCTTCCACAGATTGAAGATTGAGCGCAGGTAGAAAAGTTATTTCACGGCCAGGTCAGTTTTGAAAAGTAGGACAGTTAGTCTACGCCGACACCCGTGGACTAACTGTCCTACCCTGCAGAAAAGTGACGTCAGCCACCCTCGTCAAAACTAGGCGTGGACCTACAGTCCTACAATCATTTTTAGCCACCATAAAGTTTTGACCAAGACTTGGTAGGATTAAATTTATTAGGTTTTCCTTTTAGATTTTTCAAGATATTCCATTTTTAACAACAACAAAAAAACGCACACTAACCGACAGAGGGGAAATTAAGCAATGTAGATCCATAATACTCAGTATATAAATGTATGTTTTGACCTAAGCAATAACGCTTTTGAAAATACAGTAGTATATTTATTGCTACGTGTTTAAACATTGTTTTAAACTTTTTTTTTTAAATTATAGTTGAACTAACTGATATGGATATAACTGAATGATATTGATTCTTGTAGATATAAAATAATATTTAAATTGTTTGTCAAGTGTGTTTGAATTATACTATTCAGTTTAAATAGTATAAATTCAGTTGAGATGCGTCATTAAAAATAATTGGCTCTTAGCCGTCACAAAATTACAATTTCACGCTTCTAAATTTTCCCGCTTTTGGTTGGTATTCGAAAAATTAAAATAAATAAATAATTGTTTTTAAATTGGTTAATAGGTTGATGTAATCTCTGAACATGTATATTTTATTACACATGCCGGATTTACGCAATATCAGTTCCTCTGCGTTGTTCGTACCATGATTCCAAATTAATTTTATTCTAAAATAAACCTGTATTTGAATGCCTAGAACCTAGTTGTTTACTTAAGTATATTTCATGCATAGTATTTTTACAATTGGTAATGAACTGTTTCTTTTTGAAAATATTAAGTAAACGACAGCAATGCAGTAAATGTACTCATTGCATTATATTTAAATTATTATATATATATATATATATATTTATATTATATATATATATATATATAATTTATATATATATATTATTTTATTTTATTTAAAAATAAATCGCAATATGGTTAAACGATTATATATTCTATTCCGTTGGGATAATTATTCATCTCATCAATACGGCCCAGATTCAAGGGGGTGCTAAATCAGCACATGAGCACGGTCAAGGCGCTGAATTAGGACCCCCCTATTCGAAGGGGGTGCTTATTCAGGGCCTGGACACGGCATCTGTGCTGATTTAGCACCCCCTTTGGTGACGTCAAAATGACGTCAGTAGCGAGGGGGTGCTATGTCCAGGGGGTGCTAATTCAGGCGCACCATGCCCATCGCCTCCAATTTAAATAAGAAAAATAAATATACTTTCGTAAGGCTTAAAAAGTGGTATAATACTTATTTAAACTATTATTATTTATATAATAATAATTTACTATTTTATCAAAGAACTTTTTAGTAAAGGAATCACTTGTTATTCTAATTTTTCTATTATAAATTTTTATGCCACGTGGAAACATTGCAGTTTCAAATCTTATCCTCTTGTATATGAACCCTTTGAACACGAAGAATAATCTCTGAAGAACTCATGACTGCAACTGCTCCTGAAGTCTCACATCTATCAAAATAACCCACATAGCACCCAATAGTATCAAAAATATTTCATTTAAATATTGGTAATGTTTCAGATACATTTCAAAATGTATCTGCTTAGTTTCAGACACGTATCTAACTGACAAGAATGTCCTCTCATGTTTCGTCACAAATATATGTATATGTTTCAATGTAACATATCAGATACGTTGCAAAGTAACATATCTGATACATTTCAAAGTAACTTATACAATATGTTTCAAAGTAACATCTGATATGTTTCAAAGTAATATATTGGTTACAATATATGAACAAACACGTAACTAGCATGTTTTCAGGTGCATTTATTTACTATTAGTCTTTGAAATGTACATGGTATTAGAAGTTTATGTGAATAGCAAGAATGAACAAGAAAAATTCAAATGCATTATTTTAAGTTTAGTTACTTGTATAATACAGTTTTTGGAAATTCTAAATCTGGTCTTAACTGTGTTTATTACAAAATATCCATTATTTCATAGCTACGAATATGATTACACAATATTTTTATTATAGGAAAAGTTTTAAATAATTGAATCAATTGAAAAACTGTTGAATATAAATAATACAGTTGACACACACACACACATATAACGAGACATAACATTGGTATTAAAAAACAACAAACACATGTTATTAAAGTTTATTTCGGACAAAAATCACAGTTTGAACATAAACATATTTGAACTAAAGAAAACTGAATTAAACTAAGACTGCAGGACATTTCTCTACAAGTGTGGAAACACTGGAAAGTTGGTCTTATGTCAAACTAATAATTTTTTTTTAATAATACAAATTTAAACTAACAATTAAAAAACAAACACAACTGAAATTAACTTTTAAAAATACAACAAATACAAAATATTTTATATAGTCATGAAAAAATAACATTTAAACCACAAATAAGACATTTCAAAATTTACTATGAAACATTTTAATTTTATATATTAAAATATGTATGATTAAAAAGAAAAAATTTAATGCTTTCAAAAAAATAAACTATGAATATAATAAAACAATTTTTAAATTAATTTAACTTTTAGTTATACAATAAATAACTAGATTAATGCATGTACTCCAATTTCCCAACATTTGAATTACTGCTTTCTTTGGAGATGCTGCTACTGGTCCTCTCCTTTCTGTAATCAAACGTTCAAGTATATTAAGAGGCCATCATGTAAGTTCATTCAATAAGTAGTTGTTCTTACTATCTCAGACACATATAGTTTAATAAAATAAAATTAGTTTAGTTCATTAAATTAGCATCTGCCTACTTTTATTCTTATAAGCTAATCGAGAGTATTTGGTCAAGATAACATCAAATGTAATCGATATTGTCAAGTCCTCTGGAGAATCACAGAAGATCAACAGCCAGAGAAATCTATAGCTCATTTCATTCTCGAGATGTTCTGTGGACACCTAAACTGAAATTCAATCATACAAAATATACAAGGTACATTACGTATTGTAACAAACTGGGGTTGTATGTACGAGTAGTTTCAAATCTATAGCTCATTTCATTCTCGAGATGTTCTGCGGACACCTAAACTGAAATTCAATCATACAAAATATACAAGGTACAATACGTATTGTAACAAACTGGGGTTGCATGTAGTTTCAAATCTATAGTTCATTTCACTCTCGAGATGTTCTGCGGACACCTAAACTGAAAATTCAATCATACAAAATATACAAGGTACACTACGTATTGTAACAAACCGGGGTTGCATGTAGTTTCAAATCTATAGCTCATTTCATTCTCGAGATGTTCTGCAGAAAGCTAAACTGAAATTCAATCATACAAAATATACAAGGTACACTACGTATTGTAACAAACCGGGGTTGCATGCACAGTTTCAAATCTATAGCTCATTTCATTCTCGAGATGCTCTGCGGAAAGCTAAACTGAAATTCAATCATACATAATATACAAGGTACACTACGTATTGTAACAAACCTGGGTTGCATGCACAGTTTCAAATCTATAGCTCATTTCATTCTCGAGATGCTCTGCGGAAAGCCAAACTGAAATTCAATCATACAAAATATATAAGGTACATTACGTATTGTAACAATCTGGGGTTGTATGTAGTTTCAAATCTATAGCTCATTTCATTCTCGAGATGTTCTGCAGAAAGCTAAACTGAAATTCAATCATACAAAATATACAAGGTACATTACGTATTGTAACAAACTGGGGTTGCATGTAGTTTCAAATCTATAGCTCATTTCATTCTCGGGATGTTCTGCGGACACCTAAACTGAAATTCAATCATACAAAATATACAAGGTACATTACGTATTGTAACAAACTGGGGTTGTATGTAGTTTCAAATCTATAGCTCATTTCATTCTCGGGATGTTCTGCGGACACCTAAACTGAAATTCAATCATACATAATATACAAGGTACACTACGTATTGTAACAAACTGGGGTTGCATGTAGTTTCAAATCTATAGCTCATTTCATTCTCGAGATGTTCTGCGGAAAGCTAAACTGAAATTCAATCATACATAATATACAAGGTACACTACGTATTGTAACAAACCGGGGTTGCATGCACAGTTTCAAATCTATAGCTCATTTCATTCTCGAGATGCTCTGCGGAAAGCTAAACTGAAATTCAATCATACAAAATATACAAGGTACACTACGTATTGTAACAAACCGGGGTTGCATGCACAGTTTCAAATCTATAGCTCATTTCATTCTCGAGATGCTCTGCGGAAAGCTAAACTGAAATTCAATCATACATAATATACAAGGTACACTACGTATTGTAACAAACCTGGGTTGCATGCACAGTTTCAAATCTATAGCTCATTTCATTCTCGTGATGCTCTGCGGAAAGCCAAACTGAAATTCAATCATACAAAATATATAAGGTACATTACGTATTGTAACAATCTGGGGTTGCATGTAGTTTCAAATCTATAGCTCATTTCATTCTCGAGATGTTCTGCAGAAAGCTAAACTAAAATTCAATCATACAAAATATACAAGGTACATTACGTATTGTAACAAACTGGGGTTGCATGTAGTTTCAAATCTATAGCTCATTTCATTCTCGAGATGTTCTGCAGAAAGCTAAACTGAAATTCAATCATACAAAATATACAAGGTACATTACGTATTGTAACAAACTGGGGTTGCATGTAGTTTCAAATCTATAGCTCATTTCATTCTCGGGATGTTCTGCGGACACCTAAACTGAAATTCAATCATACAAAATATACAAGGTACATTACGTATTGTAACAAACTGGGGTTGTATGTAGTTTTCAAATCTATAGCTCATTTCATTCTCGGGATGTTCTGCGGACACCTAAACTGAAATTCAATCATACATAATATACAAGGTACACTACGTATTGTAACAAACTGGGGTTGCATGTAGTTTCAAATCTATAGCTCATTTCATTCTCGAGATGTTCTGCGGAAAGCTAAACTGAAATTCAATCATACATAATATACAAGGTACACTACGTATTGTAACAAACCGGGGTTGCATGCACAGTTTCAAATCTATAGCTCATTTCATTCTCGAGATGCTCTGCGGAAAGCTAAACTGAAATTCAATCATACAAAATATACAAGGTACACTACGTATTGTAACAAACCGGGGTTGCATGCACAGTTTCAAATCTATAGCTCATTTCATTCTCGAGATGCTCTGCGGAAAGCTAAACTGAAATTCAATCATACATAATATACAAGGTACACTACGTATTGTAACAAACCTGGGTTGCATGCACAGTTTCAAATCTATAGCTCATTTCATTCTCGAGATGCTCTGCGGAAAGCCAAACTGAAATTCAATCATACAAAATATATAAGGTACATTACGTATTGTAACAATCTGGGGTTGCATGTAGTTTCAAATCTATAGCTCATTTCATTCTCGAGATGTTCTGCAGAAAGCTAAACTAAAATTCAATCATACAAAATATACAAGGTACATTACGTATTGTAACAAACTGGGGTTGCATGTAGTTTCAAATCTATAGCTCATTTCATTCTCGAGATGTTCTGCAGAAAGCTAAACTGAAATTCAATCATACAAAATATACAAGGTACATTACGTATTGTAACAAACTGGGGTTGCATGTAGTTTCAAATCTATAGCTCATTTCATTCTCGAGATGCTCTGCGGAAAGCTAAACTGAAATTCAATCATACAAAATATACAAGGTACATTACGTATTGTAACAAACCGGGGTTGCATGCACAGTTTCAAATCTATAGCTCATTTCATTCTCGGGATGTTCTGCGGACACCTAAACTGAAATTCAATCATACATAATATACAAGGTACACTACGTATTGTAACAAACTGGGGTTGCATGTAGTTTCAAATCTATAGCTCATTTCATTCTCGAGATGTTCTGCGGAAAGCTAAACTGAAATTCAATCATACATAATATACAAGGTACACTACGTATTGTAACAAACCGGGGTTGCATGCACAGTTTCAAATCTATAGCTCATTTCATTCTCGAGATGCTCTGCGGAAAGCTAAACTGAAATTCAATCATACAAAATATACAAGGTACACTACGTATTGTAACAAACCGGGGTTGCATGCACAGTTTCAAATCTATAGCTCATTTCATTCTCGAGATGCTCTGCGGAAAGCTAAACTGAAATTCAATCATACATAATATACAAGGTACACTACGTATTGTAACAAACCTGGGTTGCATGCACAGTTTCAAATCTATAGCTCATTTCATTCTCGAGATGCTCTGCGGAAAGCCAAACTGAAATTCAATCATACAAAATATATAAGGTACATTACGTATTGTAACAATCTGGGGTTGTATGTAGTTTCAAATCTATAGCTCATTTCATTCTCGAGATGTTATGTGCACCTAAACTGGACACCTAGGTGTCTGGCAAAAAAAGGACACATAAACTGAAATTCAATCATACAAAATATACAAGGTACACTACGAATTGTAACAAACTGGGGTTGCATGTAGTTTCAAATCTATAGCTCATTTCATTCTCGAGATGTTCTGTGGACACCTAAACTGAAATTCAACCATACAAAATATACAAGGTACATTACGTATTGTAACAAACTGGGGTTGTATGTACAGTTTCAAATCTGTAGCTCATTACATTCTCGAGATGTTCTGCGGAAAGCTAAACTGAAATTCAATCATACAAAATAAAGTTGACTCGAAATTGACCCACCAAGTTACTACATAATTATGTTTTATTTGTTGAAATAGTTCTACATGTGTGCAGACAGACATACAAAAATGAAATTTTCCAGTCTCTTCGCTAACGCTCCGCCAATAATACGTTATACATTTGCACGTACTTAGAAAAGACCACGAAAATAAAAAAATGACATTTCTATTTTCAAAACACATTATGGCATGTTTTAGTACATTTTAAAAGTTAATTTTTAAACACTAATAGTCAAGTCAAGTTTCACTAACTAAATCGAATGTGAGTAGATATGTTTTAATTTGGTTATATTAAAAGTAAACGTGTCATGTAAGCTAGATTCCTAATCAGTTCCTTAATTTTAAAGCATTTACGTAAGAATTTAATGACTATGATCATGAGAATGTTCATGATATTTGGGAAGCTGTGCTTCCAGTCACTAAAATGTGTAAAGTTTTTGCATCACCTGTTTGAAATAAATAACATTCAATACAACATAAATTATCACCTGACTGTGAGTAATAACCAATCCTATAAACAACATCCATATTAGGAAAGGTGCGCTTAAATATATTTCCATACAATGCTTTTTCAATCATAGTAAGTTCGCAGGAATTATATCTCCACTATTATTTTTGTTTTCATCATTGTCATTTGTCTTAGCATTCCAAGTAGAAGGATCATCTATGGAAAATGAATTAGGTAAGGTTACCTCAACCTGTGATTGTACACTAATTTCAATTGGTTGCTGGAAAACTTCAGGCTCATCATTTAGGTTAACGTTGTTGCAGGGCTGATCAATGTGTGTATCTAGGCCTAGTAATTCTTCTTCTGTAAAGTTAAACGAGGTCGATGAAGAAGGTTAATGATAAGTCATCTCAGCATTCACAGGTAGGCGTTAAATTATTAATGTATGTCCTATTTTAGGTACTTTCTTAAATAGTTTGTTGCGACCCAGCCTTTCAGCAGTGCGTTTTTTGTATTCAAACAATAATTACATGAGCTAATAAGATGTGCAGGTGACGTTATTTGGTTGATGAGAGGATGGAAATAACACATACGCTCACGACCCAACTACAGACAGCAGTGACGATAAAATAGACTGGAAGTGTGGCCAAAGCCACCAACTGCAATTTATTGGACTTTTTTAAGCAGAGGGAACCTTCAAAAGATACCAACGTCCCGGTTATAATGGACTTTTACCCCACTAAACCACTCTGCTGCCACGTCCTTTCGTGGCCGTACAACATCTGGATCCTATGTCCACTGGCTGTAGAGTGTACGCTTAGACAAAATAAAATTGCATATATAATTTAAGCGTATTGGCTGGGAATGCAAACTGAAACAAAGTCCTGACTTGCTAAATGGTTGTGGTCCCTGACAAGGAACGCCGTAGGTCCTTTCGTGGACCCGTACCTAATAGTGGTCCACACTAAAAGTTCATACTTAATAAATAAATTAAACCTAATTAATACTTAACGAATAAGTAATAATATTCATATAATAAACTACACTGTGATTTGATAATAAAGAGAGAGGATTATAGTTATACTTAATCAATTTTAAGATATTTTTTATAATCTAGACAAGTAAATAGTGGGATTTAGAAGAACAGTTTTTATTTTTACATTATAAAATTATATGACAATAGTAAACATTACAATTATGAAGAGCTGGAGACGGAATACAGTCAACTTGAAACCATTAATCAGCAACCCCAGTGTTCAACTGTAAAGTGTTCGATATAAAATTGTTGAGCGGACGGCCAAGAGTGCTGTAGCTTACAATGAGAATTTTGGCAACTGGTGAGCATCCACAATGTAACTTAGAACTGGACTTTGCGGATTTTCATATTAGATGGTATTTTATTATCAGATTTGAAATTGACAGCCAATGGCACTTCAGACTGGAGAGTAATAGTGCAGCGGCTGCAAACTAGAATTTTGGTATCTGGTAAGTATCCACATCGGACCTTCACACTGAAAGAGCAATGGTGCAGCGGCTGCAAACTAGAATTTTGGTATCTGGTAAGTATCCACATCGGACCTTCACACTGAAAGAGCAATGGTGCAGCGGCTGCAAACCGGAATTTAGGTATCTGGTAAGTATCCACATCGGACCTTCACACTGGATGAACAATGTTGCAGCGGCTGCAAACTGGAATTTAGGTATCTGCTAAGTGTTCACAATGAAATTCCAGACTAAATGATCAATTGTAATTTTGGCACGTGCTGGTGAGTATCCTTGGTTTAACTTCTAAACTGATGAGTAGTTCAGATTGTGAAGCAGGAATGTAGCATTAAGTTTGGTCTTGTATTGAATTGTGGTAAGTGCAGAGATTTGTTGTTGGCTGTTTTAGTACATTCCCTGGGGTTTTTGATTCTATTTTGCATTTCCGTTTTTTTCTCTTTATATTAATTTTCAGTTTGCAGAAGTAGCAAATTTAAGAAACTTTTACGGCTTTTGGAATTTATATTTTCTTCTCATTCTCTGTTATTCACATCAGAACATGGGGCACATCAGGAATTTTATAAGATTGTAACATAAATTTATCCAGACATGTTTCTTATACAACTTTTTAAATTTTAATGATTTTTTACTAAGCTATTTCTATGGTTACAAAATTGCCCAATTGTTGATTTTGAAATGACATATCAGAATGAATACCGTTTATTTTTTTTTTTCAAATTCTACCTTTAGTATGGCCCGTATTATAAGGGGAACAACTCCAGTTATACTAAGTATGGAGTAGTAAAAATAATACGAGATTTAGTTACTTTAATTAAATTGTTATAGTTACTCTTAGTGTCAGCGTTACTTTAGAGCAAAATTTCCACGTGAGTGTAAAATGCACTTTTTTAAATTATAGGCCTACTTATACTACGCACATTAGTATAATGTGAACTGAAATTCGTGTAATTGCCAAATTATTAAAGGATGCTTATTTCTTAGGAATAGAAGGCCAAAAAAAAAAGACCAGATACAAGAAAGCATACAAACCCAGAGTATTCCTAAACTCAAGAATGAAATATCAAACACAGTAAATCAGCAATTTAGCATTCTACACCAAAATGTGAGAGGCCTATCAAGAAAAGTAGAAAGACTAAACCACTTCATCGAGTCTGCAAATCCATCAATACTGATTGTAACTGATCATGGCCTTGATCCAGACAAACTGAAAACTTATAAACCTAAAGGGCTATAGTCTAATAACTGAATTTAGTAGACATGTCCATAAGCTGGGAGGAGTTGCCATTTATGTTGAGGATACGCAAGACTTGGAAGTGGAACAAATTGACGTAAAGGATTACTGTCAAGAACTTGTATTTTGAAGCCGCACTGGCTAAAGTAAGTTCAAAAAAGCAATCATTCCACATTCTTGGCATTTACCGTCCACCATCGAGTAAAACTAAGGAAGCAATAGAGGCCATATCAAACATACTTAACCTTGTAAGAAGTGATGTAAAACCACTAATCTTAATGGGTGACATCAACATAGATAGATTAGACTCTACAAATCCTGGAAACAGCCTACTTGAAGAGGAACTGTCAACCTTTGGAATTAGAAGACTACCACTACCAGCCACCAGAATAACAAGCTTAACCAAAAACATCAATTGATTGCATTTGTACAAATCTACTGGAGGACAAATTGTGCTTCGACATTATTCAGGGTGGAATGTCGGATCATACTGGGCAGTTGTGCAGAATCCTAACTACAACAACAAATTACAATAAACAAGGCAGCTCATATAAAAGAAGTTTTAACAAACAAAACCTTGACTACTTAAAAAATGAACTTGCAAAAGAAATCTGGGATGAAGTGTATAATGCTCATGATGTTGAGCTGTCATATAATGCTTTTCTCAAGATTGTGATCAATGCCCTAAACCTGGCCTCCCCAAACAAAATAGCTAGGACAAAACCAAAGGGGATGAAAACCCCGGTATGATGATGAGGTGAATAAGTTAAGAGAAGATTTTCTTAAATCATTGCACATGTATGAACTCACAGGAACCATAAGAGATAAAGAAATAATGGCTGAAAAAAAGAAAACCTATGACCTCAAACTTCGAGATCTGAGACGTGATGCAGCCTATGAACACCTAATCAAATCAAATAACAAACCTAAAGCACTGTGGAGCATCATAAATGCAGAGAAGCAGGGAAGCCACTCCTCCAATGCTGCACTTCACTTGGAAATAGATGGGAAAACAGAAGAAAACCCGATGCTGATCGCTGAGCATCTTAACAACTACTTTTCGACAGTGGCAGATTTAACTTTGGAGGAAAGCAGGAATCAGTTTCACAATGTGGGTGGAAACAACCTTTGAAGGCATTATACATTCACAATGCAACCACACACTAAGCCTGACACTAACTGAGGAGAGAACGAGGTGTTAGAAACTATTGGATCACGAAGCCAAAGCTCTCCTGTGGCATTGATGAAGTTCCATCAAAGATGGTAAAGCACTGTGCAAATCAGTTAGCCCCACCTATGGTTAGCATAATAAATAAATCATTTAGCAGTGGACAATTTCCCTCACTGTTAAAGGTGGCCAAGGTATACCCCAAGCACAAAAAGGGCCCAGCAACAAGGGCAGAAAACTATCGACCAATATCGCTTGTATCCACTTTCTCAAAAATAATTGAGAAAATTGCACTAAAGAGAATGTTATTACAACTGGAAAGTCAAAACTTGATCACAGACAGCCAACATGGTTTTCTAAAGGGAAGGTCAACTGTCACTGCCATTACAAGTCTAGTAGAGTACATAACAGATCGGCTAGAGGAACAAAAGCATGTCTCGGCTGTGTTACTAGACTGTGTAAAGCCTTTGACTGTCTGGGGCATGACCTGATTGTAAACAAATTGTCAACACTAGGCTTTCAAGACACATCATCAAAAAAGTGGATAGCAAGTTATCTCCAAGGGCCCAGTCAAATTGTCGAGGTTCAAACGTCAGAGAAAGGCAAGAAATTAACTTTCAGATCTAAGCCATATTTGATGAACAGAGGGGTGCCTCAGGGCTCAGTTTTGGGTCCCTTCCTCTTTGTACTGTTTACAAATGACCTCCCTATATACCTTGGCAACAATAACATAAAAACTATTATGTATGCTGATGACACGACATTGGTTCTGGCAAATGATAATGCACAAGAAATGTACTCACAGATATCATGCTCAACAAACAAAACAATTCAGTACTGCCTTCAGAACAACTTGGCTATAAACCCTTCAAAAACAATGCACATAAATTTTAGTAGGAAGCATGATCCAGTGTTAAAAAGCACAGATACTCTCCAAGAGAAACAAGCAAAGCTACTTGGTCTAACTATCGACTGTGGACTCACTTGGACAGCACACATAAATAATCTGTGTAAAAAGCTCAGCACAGGAATCTTTGTGATCAGAAGGATGAAGTGGATTGCAGGGCCTGAGGCAGCAAGGACAGCCTATTTTGCACTTGTTGAGTCTCATTTGCGGTATGGAGTTGCGGTGTGTGGGGAGGAACATCTGTAAATAATCTGAACAAAATTCTCATCCAACAAAAAAAGGCCATCAGAATTCTAGCAGATCTAAATCCACAAAACAGCTGCAAAGGAGCTTTTAAGTCTCTAAAAATACTGACCATTGTAGGTATATATGTCCTCTCAGTGATAACAGATGCAGACTGTATGGCAAATCAAAGAGGTGAGAACTTACACTCACATAACACCAGGAGGGCCACAGACTTCATTCTCCCTCCGCACCGCACTACCAAGTACAGCAAGAAGCCATCATACACAGGATGCAAGATGTACAATGCATTGCCGCAGCATTTGAAAAGGCTCAGTGGGAAAAATCTCAAGAGAAGTCTCCAGAACTGGTTGATGGAACGACCTTTGTACACCGTGAAAGAATATTATGAACTTACAAAACCTAATTTGTAAAGCAAGAGACATGAAGATATATTTCTTTGTAAAATTTTATTGGACGCCATTACATGTCTTAATAATAATGTGAATAAAGAGATTCTGATTCTAAAAAAAAAAAAAAAATGGTTTTGCTACAAACTGTTATTGTTTTTAAAAGACAAAAATGTTTCAATCCGTTCTCAAGAATCCGGCTTGTCTCCATTAGACACTATAGAAGAGGAACATGTACAGGTAACTTTTTTTAAATACACAATATTTGGTGTAACATTATTTTAATAAAACACACACAAGGTAATTGAACATAAGCTTTTATTAATTGCTAAATGTTGAGCTAATACCGTTAATTTTAACATTACTTTTTAAAAATTAACATTACTTATTACTTTAAATTGCTTCAAAATATTAACATTTCTAAAAACTGACAGAACATTAGCATTACTTTAATTGTTAACATTTTAAGCTCATACTGTTACCTTTTAATTCATCATCATCCTTTTAATACCTTTTAATTACTTGTGTTTAATTACTCGGGGTGTGCGAGTACAATAAATTACTACATATATACAGGTCAACCTGAGTCAATGTTAATTTCTATTTACAATAATACTACCGTTAATGCATGACCCTTTCACTATTAGTACAAACTTGGAGCCAATCTTATTAGGGTACAAATATTTAAATATTTGTATAGATCCTCATTTTTCTGTCTTTAATATTTGTGCTGCCAAGGAACACTACCCTCTTTAGTTAGAAAAAAGAAACTGAGTTCATTGCGAACTGACCTTGCTATTTCACAAGATTTCTTTGGTACTGTTTTCAATTTCAACAACGTGTCGGTAGGGGATCCTAAGAGTCTCCACTCCCCAGGAACAAGTTCACCAGTTACTTCATCCTCTGAGTCAAAAGTCCCGGGAGGAGAGTACCTCGACGAGGTGCATGCATTCCTTCTCAGAAAGTTGTGTAGATGGGCGCAGGCCATAACTACCTATTCTTCTGTTACGGGTTTGCAATAGCATTGGCTTACGCAGTACTCGAAAAACAACTAATAAAATACCAATTGAGTTTTCCACAACACGCCTTCCCCTGGAGTGGCGCCCATTAAAAATTCTCTCTCTTGTACCACGGGTGAATGTACCAGCGAATCTTTTCATTATATTTAGCTTCAACAGAAAGGCATCGTCTGCTAAAAACATGTAAGGCACTGGCCAGTTGAAAGTTTCTCGATTTGGTAATACTATATTTTCTGGTAAATCCAAACATTTTTCCTCAAGTCTTGCAGCCAATTCAGTTGCAGCAAACACACCAACATCTGACAAACGCCCTTGACATCCTGTATTTACATATATAAAATTGTAGTTTGCATTAACTACAGCAATAAACACAATACTAAAGAATCCTTTATAGATGTAATATTCACTTCCACTACTCACTCCATGGTCACATGCTTCCCATCAATACTACCCAAGCAGTGCGGAAACTGCCATTGGTAATTCCACTCATTGGCTGTAGCTAGCCTCTCTTTTTTAGTTTTCGGCATCTGGAAATTGAACATTTTCGTATTAATTATACATGTTTCTATGTATTTACAACACGTAGACCCTATTATAATATACATGTCTGAGTGACAGGTTTTCTTTTCAGGTAGGAGGAGAAGAAAAATACCAACATTTCAAATGACGGCCTTGACGATGATATAGCATTACTACAAAAACAACAGAAGCTGAAATGTAAGAGTACGCTTATGGAGGTGCGTTTGATTTCCATTACCCACCGCCACGGTCGACTTCAGCAATTTCTAACCAAAGTGGTTGCACTACAAAATCTGTCTCAAACGAGGATAATTCCAACTCTCTTGATGTAATGCCACCTCAAAATGAAAATCATGAAGAAGAACCTGTTTTTTTATAACTTTCCTTAGCTTATCAATTAACCTGTTCTAATGGATCATTAATAAAAATTATACTAAATTCAAATTGATTTGTCCAGCTTAATTTATCCAGCACTTACCTTAATGTTTTCTTTCAAGCACTCTATTAAAGCGTCACACACTTCAGGAACTATTATAGAAATTGTACTTTTAGAAAACTTTAAACAAGTACTGCAAACTAGCATAGGAATCGCCTGTAGCCAAAAACCTCAAGGTAATAGCAAGTCTTTCTTGGACGGGTATTGGTTTCCTAAAATTACTGTTTTTCCTTCCTTTTTTGTGGCCAACACTAGTTATGAGAAACTCAAAATCTTCACTTGTCATTCGACAAAAATTTTTAAAGCTTCCATCACATCTTATTTCCCCACCCAGATCCACGTCGTCTTTTTTAAGGTCTTTCAATAGCTCACTTCCACTATAAACACCTTGTGACGCAAGTGAAGGCCTTACCCAGACCTCCTGGGTTATCTGTCACATAACAAAACACATGTAGCGACAGCTAGGAGAAGAACATCCTCCTCGTCAGACGACATCTTCAAGAGTGGCTGTCCTAAAATGTTTATGAACATTGCGTGCAAAATATTTCATGATAGTAGCAAAATATAAACAAAGTTTATAAACAATGTTTGTAAACATGTTTTGTTTCCAGTGTAAACGCGGCTTTAAAATGATAATACATTATGCAAAGATTTCCATTCACCAGATCATGGGACATAGTAGTTAGTGGAATTCAACGACCTACGTAAATACTCCAAAGTGAACGCAGTCGCAATGATGATAGCCTTTACCATGTAGCCTCTACTGCCAGTGCATAAATAGTATTCATCTGTATTATTTATAAATGGCGGAAAGGAAAAATTAAAATTTTTAAATAGAAAATTTTAACAATGACACTTTATTGTTTCCATGGTGAAGTAAATTAAAAGTTTATTCAAAATTCGAAATTGAAGTGTAAACATGCTACAATGTTTAGGTCTGATTTTCTTATTCATTTTCAGAACTCCAGCTGTGCCCAAATTGTTTTAAAATTGCCCTCCACAATGATTGATAGTCAGTTAAAGAGTTGCACAGAAGAAATTTCTTGCATGGATATCATTTTTCGACGTAGCGCTCTGCTGGTCCCAGGCTCAATGGTTGACAGCACAGAAGAAATTCCTTGTATGGATATCATTCTTCGACGTAGCGCTCTGCTGGTCCCAGGCTCAATGGCTGACAGCACAGAAGAAATTCCTTGTATGGATATCATTCTTCGACGTAGCGCTCTGCTGGTCCCAGGCTCAATGGCTGACAGCACAGAAGAAATTTCTTGTATGGATATCATTTTTCAACGTAGCGCTCTGCTGGTCCCAGGCTCAATGGCTGACAGCACAGAAGAAATTCCTTGTATGGATATCATTCTTCGACGTAGCGCTTTGCTGGTCCCAGGCTCAATGGCTGACAGCACAGAAGAAATTTCTTGTATGGATATCATTTTTCGACGTAGCGCTCTGCTGGTCCCAGGCTCAATGGTTGACAGCACAGAAGAAATTCCTTGTATGGATATCATTCTTCGACGTAGCGCTTTGCTGGTCCCAGGCTCAATGGCTGACAGCACAGAAGAAATTTCTTGTATGGATATCATTTTTCGACGTAGCGCTCTGCTGGTCCCAGGCTCAATGGTTGACAGCACAGAAGAAATTCCTTGTATGGATATCATTCTTCGACGTAGCGCTCTGCTGGTCCCAGGCTCAATGGCTGACAGCACAGAAGAAATTCCTTGTACGGATATCATTCTTCGACGTAGCGCTCTGCTGGTCCCAGGCTCAATGGCTGACAGCACAGAAGAAATTTCTTGTATGGATATCATTTTTCAACGTAGCGCTCTGCTGGTCCCAGGCTCAATGGCTGACAGCACAGAAGAAATTCCTTGTATGGATATCATTCTTCGACGTAGCGCTTTGCTGGTCCCAGGCTCAATGGCTGACAGCACAGAAGAAATTTCTTGTATGGATATCATTCTTCGACGTAGCGCTTTGCTGGTCCCAGGCTCAATGGCTGACAGCACAGAAGAAATTTCTTGTATGGATATCATTTTTCGACGTAGCGCTCTGCTGGTCCCAGGCTCAATGGTTGACAGCACAGAAGAAATTCCTTGTATGGATATCATTCTTCGACGTAGCGCTCTGCTGGTCCCAGGCTCAATGGCTGACAGCACAGAAGAAATTTCTTGTATGGATATCATTTTTCGACGTAGCGCTCTGCTGGTCCCAGGCTCAATGGCTGACAGCACAGAAGAAATTTCTTGTATGGATATCATTTTTCGACGTAGCGCTCTGCTGGTCCCAGGCTCAATGGCTGACAGCACAGAAGAAATTCCTTGTATGGATATCATTCTTCGACGTAGCGCTCTGCTGGTCCCAGGCTCAATGGCTGACAGCAATGAAGAAATTTTCTTGTGAGGACATCGTTCTTCCCCAAGGTGCCTGATATCTTCCCGGAAAAACTGGATTTTGCAGTATTACCTCACATATGTGCAGCTGGATCTTTCAAAATTTTGTCAAGGAGTGGTCTCAGTTTTGAAACAAGACTGGGGGGTGGTGGAGGGTTTATGTTCATGTAACTGTTACATTTATGTTGTAATTAAAATTTTTAAAACTAATTCTTGTGTACAGATTAATTAAAAATAGGTTAAAAACATAACTGGCATTGTTATTTGGTTTTAAGAGAGCTATCGGTTTATATAATGAAAATCGTACCTTGCTATTTGAATTTGTTAGGTTTTACCAGTTTGAAATAATCTATTTGAACTAATTAAAAAAACTGGAAATGTGCTGAAAAGTTACAACTGTAAATAGCTTAATAAAAAGCACTTCTTTGGTAACCTTGGATAAAAATTTGGAATTCTGAACAGCAAAACAAGTTGTGTAAATGTACAACTTTGACATTTTGGACCAACTTGTATACAAAAAACAAAATAAATTTAAAACTTTTTTCCAAAATAATCAGTGACCTTTAAAATGAGCTTTGGCTCGACTTACCTTTACATTTGAAAATCTTTGGCCCCTACTCCTCCAAAAGTGCCATTTTGGGGTATTTTTTAGTGACAACAATTAATTCTCTGAATTCTTTGGGATTGAAATAAGGGCGTTTTTATTAAAACGAAGAAAGTAGGTTTTCTCTGTTCAGCCGCTTTACATTGCGGACGGGTGGTCTGCCTTAGCCTGTATGTCAATAAAGCTTTATGCAAAATTTCAAGCCTATAGATCAGATCGTTTTCAAGATATATTATGTGGACAGACAGAGAGGTAGACAGAAATATCACAGACATTTTTCCAGCTGCTCAAGTGATAGGCTTCTCTGATGATCAGTCAATAACTACTGATCCTAGTTGAAATATCCATTTTGAGGTACTCTAAATGAGTGAGAAGTTCTCCCTGTATTAACTGTTAAGAGGTCACAAGATAATTAAATTATAATTTGTACTAAAAAAAGAGATTTTCATAATTTAAGTTTATGTTGAGATTTGCATCTCTTTATTTTGTGAATGCTTAACACGTTGACTGCCACCAAGGAATATATTTTTGCTGTATCTGTAGGCCAAGGACTAATTTTATGAACTTCCTCTGTGCGCCATGAGGACCACCGGTGGCTCTCAACAGGTGTACTGAACTACGCCGTGAGGACCACCGGTGGCTCTCAGGTTATACATTTTTTTAAACTTTTTTCACAGTATCTGTAAACACATTCCAGCAATTATATTTATACTAACTGATAGCTTATTAAATGAAAGATAAAAAAGGTCATATGGTTATTGGATACTGTTTTTACAACTCAAAATAAATAGGCTGAAAAATTGGGTTTGTTTATTGTGGTTTACACTATAGGAATAGACTAAGTAAAACCCAGTTGTACAAGAACTTGTTTTATAACATGAGTAAAAGTTAAAAATTATAAAACCTCTATAGCCTTGAAAAATTAGATTATAATTAAAATAATTGAATGTAATAAGTACATCATGTTTGTATTCAGAACTTTAGATTACACACTAATATTACATGAATGGGCTTTTATGGGTTGCATTGAAACAGTTCAAACAAATAAATACATTGCACATGACACATTTTGTGGTTACTCTCTTGCACTGTTTCTGGGCATGTTCACGACCATAAGACTTTGAGAGAGTTTTGTAGCAGTTGCCGCATCTCCGACGTACTGAGCGTTTAGGACCCTGGATTTCGATAAGCTTATGTTTGGGAGTTTCTTGCAGCTTGAGGTTCATCTTCCTCTCCCTCTTTGGTTTCAATAAGAGAATCTGCGATTTCCTGTCTGAACTGGGTGATTTGCATTTTCTTTTCATTCACAATGTTGTACAGAAGAAGTGAGTTCACCACTGCTGTGTTTAGAAGTAGTTCAAACAGTACTTTCTTATACCATTTTACGCAGCGTCGCAGAGGTCTAGAATATGAAGCCATTTGATCAGACAAATCTATGAAAGATTTGGCCTTGTTGTAGTCAACCACACATCTTGGTTTTATTTTGATTCCTCGCCTTTGAGGAATCTCAATACATTCATCAGTATGCTGTGTCGTTATCATCATTACTTCTCTCTTATCTTTCCATTTTATCACGACGAACATTGCTATTGCTTTGTTTCCCCACAACATCACCCTTGTTTAGCTTTGCATTTGCAATGCATGCTGGGATTCCTCTTCTGTTTTTACGAAGTGTTCCAACTAAATGAGTGGAACGCTCTTTCAAGGTATGGGCTAGAGCTATGCTGCTGTACCAATTGTCAACATACAGTGTTCGACCAGCATCAAGTAACGGGGAAATCAACTGCATCACAATGGCCTGAGCAAGACCAACTCTCCTTCCTTCGGATTTACCTGTGTACACCTTAAAATTCCAGGTGTAACCCTTTTCAGTGCATAGCTTAAAGATCTTAATGCCATAGCGGCTGGCCTTGTTAGGGATGTATTGTCTAAATCCCACCCTGCCACGAAAGGGAATCAAACTCTCGTCAATACAGAGTTGCTGCTGAGGAGTCAGAGCAGATTTAAATTTTTCATTCAGGGAGTCAAGTATATTTTGTATTTTGTATAGTTTGTTTGTTTCATCTGCATTTGTATTATCGCTGAAAATGAAGCATTCTAAGTAACAGTTCAAATCTGTTTCTAGGCATTACTTTGCACATTTCATTTTTGTATATGTTTTTTGTGCTCCAATACAAATTTAAACTTGGCATTTGAACTAACCCCATCCATATTATGAGACCAAAAAATTGCTTAATTTCCTTTTCGTCTGTTGGAAGCCAGGATTTGAGCCGAGACTTATCAGAAGGTACACCAGATTCAATTGTCTGCTGTGCATATAGGTTGTTTGCAGTGCAATTTCTGTAAAAAAAAGAGTTGTCAACAAAGACTTGGTTGTAGACTTCAAATGGGGAAGCACCCTCAATTTTGTCCCTTATTTCTTGTGAGATAAGAGGTAATGCATTGAACTCGAATGATGATAAGTTGTTTTGGTTAGTATTTCCCCAGGTCAAGGCTAAGTAATTTGGTTCAATGTTTTGGTTTACCTGTTGGATTCCATTGTCAGGCTGTGGTTGTGGGTTGGGCTGCTGCTGAATAAGTTGGTTGTGGACGAGCTGCCTTTGGTCCAAGGTATTCATATCGTTATCACTGTCTTCACTACTATCCTCTGAAGGAAAATATTCAGGGTCCATATCTGAATCATGACCTCCAAACAATTCACTTGATTCACTACCATTGTCGTCAAATTCACTATTATCCTCCTCTTCAACACCCACTGGCTCTGTACCTGTACTCGCAGGTTCCTCTAATATTCTGTTCACAAAATCCCCTAAATCCTCGTCATCATGTCTCAATCGACCCGCACTCATTTTTTTAACAGCACTAAAACTCAAGATTATGATCTAGACAAAACGAATAGAACACGAATTAGCTGGAAACTAGATATAGAGACTTGGCTGTGCCATGAGAGCCACCGGTGGTCCACACAATAAAACAAAACAACAGGGTGACGAGAATTGGCGGGAAATTACATAACCAAACTAAAACAGCTGGTTAAGTTAAAAAAATCCACTCAGATGGAAGCAGAAAAAGATTTGCCCAGGCCATGAGAGCCACAGGTGGTCCTCAGCTACAACTTTTAATACAATTGGCCTAGGACCGAATCTTGTTGATTATAATACTCAGGAGATCGTATTTGATCACATGGGATGTATAACCAATGATAGTTCAGTTATGACGTTCCTGGCCCAAATGCCATTGGCCTCAGATGTAAAACCAGTGAGAGCCACCGGTGGCTCTCATGGCGTCACGTATAGAACATAGTGAGAGCCACCGGTGGTCCTCATGGCAGTCAACGTGTTAAATAAGATGGCACAAATAATATATTATATAAAATTATATTATTAATTAATTATATATAAAGCTAGTAGTTCAAAATTTAGAAAAGAATTAATTTTAATTTGTATTAAAAAAAGTTATAATGTGAATTTAATATTAACAGTAGTAGACATCCCGCGGATCTGGCGCTAACATGGGCTCTTATGGGAGGGAGAAATTCCCTCATTTGCTGGAGAAATCCCTTCATGTGCGGGAGAAATTCCCTGCTCACACTCTTATCCTATGAAAATGTTCCAAATTCTGTCGAAATTATCGTGTTTTTCGGTAAAATCGGTGATTTGGGGTGTGAAAAATCGTTGTTTTTCGGTAAAATCGGTGATTTGTTGGGTCCGGTGAGGGAGAAACGAGGGACGGAGGGAATTCCAATATGGCGGCGAGGGCGGGAAAAATTGGCGGGAACAGGGTAACCTAACCTCACTTTCTTGGTTTCCCGCGTATTCAATATGGCTGCGCCCATGATGAATTGGCGGGAACAGTAGAACATAACCTCAATTGTGAAATTGGCGGGAACAGTAGAACATAACCTCAATTGTGAAATTGGCGGGAACAGTAGAACATAACCTCAATTGTGAAATTGGCGGGAACAGGGGAACATAACCTCAAATGTAAAAAGGGCGGGAAAGTAAACTAAACAAGAGAAATAAAGACGAATCGTACCTTATTGTGTGATGATATAGAGCTGAGCATAGGGGTTCCAGGAGTTTAAAATAAAACATTTTTGGGTAAAAACTAATTTATTATACTATTTCTAAACAACTATTCACATTGGCACTCTTCACTCCCGCCACACAGATAGCAATATGTGGTGGTGACGTCATCAGAGGAAGTCTGTAACATAAATAGACCTGAGTTAGCCAGCTATGAACAAGAAAATTCCGCGCTTCCCCACTGGCTGGAATAAGCGCGTCCTTGATTGGATGTAAATAGTATCTAAGCGCTCTGATTGGTGGAACCTGAGAGGCCGGCACTCCTTCCTCTCTCTCTCCCGTCAGATCCGTGCGGGAGGTCAGGGAGATAGGACGTGTGTCGCTCTGAGTTTTACACAATTATTTAAAACAATTACGATCTTTTGATATTACTGGAGTAAAATAATTCAATCTAATACGTTAAAATATTTTTACTAATATTCATTTTAATTACCGTTAATACTATTCTTGTAATTATTTTTCTTAATCTAAATAGAAATTATCGTTACTAGTAGCAGTTAAGCTTTTTAATCATTTAGTTGCTTTTCTAACGTAATATCGTTTCTATAATACCATATTGTAAACATGTCTTACGAAAATATTGAAGTAGATTCTGAACCTGTATATATGGATATGGAGTTGGATCCTGTAAAAATTCTAGGAAGGAACGAGACTTACATAAAAAAATATAGGGTATACGGTACTAAGACCACCTTTAAATTCAATCCCGTCCCTGAAAACATTAATGAAATCGATTGGCTAAGGACGGGATTTTCTAAAATTGTAAATGAAATGAAAGCAAATTGCACTGATTCGGACTACCTCGGATTTACACTTCATAGTCTAAATTTAAAAAGTAAAGATCCGGGCTACGTGGCATTTCGACCAGCTGATCAGGTCAAAGACGATGTCCTTTTTGAAATTTTCGGGGGGATAATTCAAAGTAACGCGGACTCTGTAAAATCTACCGATACGTTCAAAGTCGAATGTACGCGTGTCAATCTCCCTGTTGGTAGTGGTGGCCTCAGAAGACCAGGTTTGTACAATAATTTCCAAGAAGAATGTAAAGCACGTAAAGGTATCGTAGTTATTAAGAATAGCGATAGTCTGTGTCTGCCCCGAGCTATAGTGGTAGCAAAAGCCTACGCCAAAAAAGATCCTCAACTTAAGGCTATACGTGGAAGACAAGGGTAAGCGACAAACTCTTAGAGCCCAAAAACTGATGACTAAAGTCGGGGGTCCAAATTTCTGAACAGGGAGCGGGGGTCCACGAACTTTCAAAATTTCAAGAGCACCTCAAAAAATATAATATTACAGTTTACAACTATAACAGTAAGGGTAGGGACGTGTATTTTAACGGTAATAATGAAAGTGCTTTGTACAAAATTAACCTACTGTATCATAACGGTCATTATAATGTGATCACATCCCTCACTGCAGCTTTTGCGTGCCATTTTTTTCTGCGAAGCATGCCATGTCCCTTACGACCACAAAGCTGAACACAGATGTTCAAATGTCTGTCCTGCGTGTCAGACAGTCTCTCCGCCCTGTAAAGAGGAGCATGGAGGAATAGTTTGCCCAAATTGTAACATCACTCTAAAAAATCAAATATGTTTCGCGGCTCACCAGGGTGAACGGTGTAAATCTGTTAATAAATGCAAACAATGTCAAAGACTCGTATTTCTGAAACAGCGTAAGTCAAAACATGTGTGCGGGGAAGTGTTTTGTAAAATCTGTAATGATTTCAAGGCCCCAAACCACCAGTGCTACATATTGCGAGTCGACACAGGCAAGCCCAAAACCGAAGACTTTCTGTTCATCTTTTTCGATCTGGAAACAAGACAGGACGAGTACATTGACGATAAAAGGGTTCATAAAGTAAATCTATGTGTCTCGCAACAATTCTGTTTCAAATGTATCGGTGGTGGAAATTGTGAACATTGTAATACCCGTACTCGAGTCTTTAGACAAGATCCTGTAGTTAAATTCATGGATTATGTGATGGATGTTAGAAAAAATTTCAAAAACGTTTGTGTAATGGCTCATAACGGCCAGGGCTTTGATTTTCAGTTCATCTTAAAGTACGTACTGGAACAGACAAAATTCACTCCAGAGCTAATTATGCGTGGCACCAAAGTAATTCTCATGGAATTGGACAACGTGAGATTTATCGACTCACTGAACTATTTCCCCATGGCCCTCTCAGCACTCAACAAAGCCTTTGATCTACCCCCAGAGAAGAAGAAGGGTTACTTCCCTCACTTGTTTAACACTCTGGCAAACCAAAACTATGTAGGCCCCATCCCACCCAAGGAATACTACTGCCCTGAATCGATGTTCGAAAAAAGTTATACAGATTTTGAAAATTGGCATAATGACCAGGTCAACAAAAACGTAGTGTTTGATTTCCAAAAAGAACTTATTGAGTATTGTATTTCAGATGTAGACATATTGGCGCAGGCGTGTATAAAATTCAGAGCAATGTTTCTCGAAGAATGTAACGTAGACCCGTTCATGGAAGCCGTCACCATAGCCAGCGCCTGTAACTTGGTGTTTAGACGTAAGTTCTTAAAACCCAATACTATTGGCCTGGTCCCTAACAATGGATACAGACTTGTTGACATGCAATCCCCCATCGCTTTGCAGTGGCTGACTTGGGAGGAGGATCAGCGTAGTGTCCGCATTCAGCATGCAGGGCGGGAAAGAGAAGTCAAAATTGCCGGTATGAAAGTAGACGGTTTTGACGGTGAACGCGTGTATGAATTTCAGGGTTGTTATTTCCACGGGTGCCCTAAATGTTACAAGTACGAGAGGGAAGTGCCCTTACCCGACGATCCCTCAGACTCTTTGCATCTGAGGTACGAAAGGACCAAATCCAAAATAGCTAAACTCCAAAATTCCGGATACGAAGTTATCGAGATGTGGGAGTGTGAATTTAAGAAAATGAAAAAAGATCCTAGATTGGCATACCTAAATTCATTACCAATTCTAAACACGCTCCCACTTAATCCAAGAGACGCCTTTCTTTGGTGGTAGAACAGGCAACGCAAGAACATACCACAAGTGTGCAGAGGGGGAGTCTATACAGTATGTGGACGTATGCTCTCTCTATCCTTTTGTTAATAAATTTAAAATGTATGTAAAATCTCATCCTAAAATCTATGTGGGTGACAGAGAATGTAGGGGGCGAGGCATGCAGGCTGAAGGTCTTCTTAAATGTAAAGTCCTGCCCCCGCTAAAGTTGTACCACCCGGTTCTCCCTACACGCATGAACGATAAATTAATGTTTGTTTTATGTAGGACGTGTGGGGAGGACATGTACTCGGGTGACTGTGCCCACACCACGGAAGAGAGAGCATTGACAGGGACATGGACGATGCAGGAAATTAGAAAAGCTGTAGAAAAAGGCTATACCATTTTAGAAATGTACGAATTATGGGAATACGAGGTAGTGACATATGAGGATGGCGGACTCTTCACAGACTTTGTAAATAAATTTCTAAAAATTAAACAGGAGGCATCGGGCTACCCTTCCTGGTGTCTCACTGATCAGGACAAAGAAACGTACATTAAAAAATATTTTGAACATGAAGGTATCAGACTTGACCAAACAAAAATTGAAAAGAACGCGGGTCTTCGCTCCCTCGCGAAAATTAATGCTAAATTCGTTTTGGGGAAAATTCGGACAGAGAGAGAACCAGACAAAGACATCGATAATACGATCACCCGACACATTTTTCAAACTACTAACCAGTCCCGGGACACAAGTAAATACGGTTCAAGAAATTAACGAAGAGGTTCTCCTCGTAAATTGGCAAAACATAGAAGAGGTTAGCGAGTCCCTCAGAACCGTCAACGTCGTCTTGGCCGCTTTTACCACATCTCACGCGAGGTTAAAACTGTATGAACACTTGGAACAGCTACAATCTCAAGTCCTTTACTATGACACAGACAGTGTACTGTACATACATAAAAACGGCATGTATAAAGTTCCTACCGGTGACTACCTCGGGGAGATGACCGATGAGTTGGTCGACTACGGTCCCGGGTCATACATTGTAGAATTCGTTTCTGGTGGTCCTAAAACCTATGCCTACTTAGTGTGGTCCACAAATAAAAATTCGTTAGTTGAAGTCTGTAAAATAAAAGGTCTCACTCTAAATTTAAAAACTAGTAAACGTCTAAATTTTGAAAAATTAAAAGAAATGGTGCTTAGTGAAACGGATCCAACTCTAGAAATAACAGAAAACCGTATTAGACGGACAAAAGACAAAAACATAGTTACCGTAGAAGAGACTAAACTATTTAAAATTACTGGTCCTAAGCGTAAGCGGGAAGGAGAGTATGAGACACTACCGTATGGCTATAGTAAAGTTTCTAAATATTAGTATATTATAGTATACTTACAGTAGGTGTAAATACAGCCTCCTTCACTCTTCTAAACACAGACACCACAAACAATAACCTTCGTAGGTCAATGCTTTTCCCCCTCATCCTCTTTAACTTCTCCCGCGATTGCTCGAGTAGATGCTGCTTCTCCTCCATCACTGACCGAGACTGAACGCTCTCCTCGCAACCGCGTACCCCCACTACCACACAGCGTCCACTGACTTTCCTGTCGCTGTGCTTGCTACCGGCCCTCGCAGACCCAAAAGCCTGAGTGTGTGTGTGTATGGGCTCTGAGGTCCCGGACAGAGTGGTTGCGATCCTTCAGGTGGCCTAAACTCCATAATTCCTTGGGATCATGTATGAATGTGTGTGGCAACGAGGCGGGCTAAACCCCATAGATGTACTCTTGCCGTGAATGTGCCGAGAGGTTCGTGGCCTTGGGGTATGAATGTGATCCTTCAGGTGGACTAAACCCCATAATTCCTTGGGATCGAGTGTGAATGTGTGGGAGATAGCGATGGACCGGTTCAGCCATGACAAATTACAAATGTATATAGTGTTGATATTACTGTAAAATTGTAAATACTGTTGTAAACACTTATCTTTGTGCAAAGTGTGAGGTCTCAGTGGGGGAGTCGGTGGTGGTGGGAGAGTAACCGTGGAGGCAGTGGTGGTGGTGGGAGAGCACTTCATTCTCAATCATGGCGTGGAACCCAAAGAGCCTCTATGACCTTTGTCTGCGGCAAATTGCCCAACACCGTATTGACTTCTTACGATATAACCAGATCCCCGAATCCATCCGTCGGGAAATTAAATCTAAACATCTTGAATACTGCTTTGAATTGGTAGTCAGATACAAAGAAGTTTACGACGGACGCGGACTACGCAGACTTTGTCATATGTGTGCTCGAGACCGTTCAGCTGTTTGGCAAAAAGAATCGTCGACCGCGTATTACTTCACGGAAGATACATTTTACACAATGCGTAGTTTATGGGAGTGCACATCGTGTAACAATCGGCTCTTTTACTATAGGACCGGGCGTTGCATGTGCGATTATTCCATTGTCTAAGCAACAAGGGATGGGACAGTATTTGATCACCGGGCGACAACCAGTTACTTCTGGACTGGCCCTAAAAATCAAATACTGTTTAACCTGGGCATCGAGCATGCGAGTGTTCGATGTGGGTGTTCCAAACCACACCACTTAGACGGCTATAAATACCGGTATACAGATTTCTTTCTTCATTTACAAAATGGACGCTATAGCGAAAGAACTGCACAAACCGGCTAGGAAAAACTATCCCAGACGCAGGGTTACGCTGAAGGGACTCAATGATCTATACCAGGCTGACCTAGTAGAGATGATCCCGTATTCAAGGGTGAACAAAGGTTACAAGTATATATTGACAATGATAAACTGCTTTAGTAAACTTGCGTTTGCCATTCCTTTAAAAAACAAGACCGGTGCAGAAGTCGCGCATGCACTAGAACCTATACTGTCTAAACACAAGATGAAAAACCTTCAGACTGATCAGGGTAAGGAGTGGTACAACACTCACGTCAAAAAGCTAATGGACAAATATAAAATAAACCTTTACTCGACCTACTCACATCTGAAAAGCTCTATTGTAGAGCGTCTAAACAGAACATTAAAAGAGAAAATGTATAGAAAATTCACGACACGTGGAAGTTACGAATGGTTCAGTATTCTATCTGATATAGTCAAGGAGTACAATAATAATGTCCACAGAACAATCGGTATGAAACCAAAAGACGTTAAACAGAAACACGTAAAACAAATCCTTGTCCGTTTAAACAAAACCACAAAAAGAAAACAAAAAATTAAAATCACTAAATTCAAGCTAAACGATAAGGTAAGGATTAGCAAATACAAAGGAGTTTTTAAAAAAGGTTATCTGCCTAACTGGACAAAATGAAGTATTTACAGTATATGCAATAAAACCTACAAAACCCGTAACGTACATTCTACAAGACTCTAAAGGTGAAGTATTGAAAGGTGGGTTTTATGAACAAGAACTCCTCAGGTCCAAAACTGGTAATGTATATCTAGTTGAGAAAGTGTTGAGGCGGAAAGGAGACAAAGTACTTGTTAGATGGCAAGGGTTCGATAAAAACAGTGACACATGGGTGAGCAAGCATGACATCACCACACACTGAGTGTGACTGCAACTGCAGTCGTGGGACCGGATGCAGCTGCACCAGCCGCTGCGTGGGAGCGGATGCAGCTGCATCCGGTCCCACGACTGCAGTTGCAGTCACACTCAGTGTGTGGTGATGTCATGCTTGCTCACCCATGTGTCACTGTTTTTATCGAACCCTTGCCATCTAACAAGTACTTTGTCTCCTTTCCGCCTCAACACTTTCTCAACTAGATATACATTACCAGTTTTGGACCTGAGGAGTTCTTGTTCATAAAACCCACCTTTCAATACTTCACCTTTAGAGTCTTGTAGAATGTACGTTACGGGTTTTGTAGGTTTTATTGCATATACTGTAAATACTTCATTTGTCCAGTTAGGCAGATAACCTTTTTTAAAAACTCCTTTGTATTTGCTAATCCTTACCTTATCGTTTAGCTTGAATTTAGTGATTTTAATTTTTTGTTTTCTTTTTGTGGTTTTGTTTAAACGGACAAGGATTTGTTTTACGTGTTTCTGTTTAACGTCTTTTGGTTTCATACCGATTGTTCTGTGGACATTATTATTGTACTCCTTGACTATATCAGATAGAATACTGAACCATTCGTAACTTCCACGTGTCGTGAATTTTCTATACATTTTCTCTTTTAATGTTCTGTTTAGACGCTCTACAATAGAGCTTTTCAGATGTGAGTAGGTCGAGTAAAGGTTTATTTTATATTTGTCCATTAGCTTTTTGACGTGAGTGTTGTACCACTCCTTACCCTGATCAGTCTGAAGGTTTTTCATCTTGTGTTTAGACAGTATAGGTTCTAGTGCATGCGCGACTTCTGCACCGGTCTTGTTTTTTAAAGGAATGGCAAACGCAAGTTTACTAAAGCAGTTTATCATTGTCAATATATACTTGTAACCTTTGTTCACCCTTGAATACGGGATCATCTCTACTAGGTCAGCCTGGTATAGATCATTGAGTCCCTTCAGCGTAACCCTGCGTCTGGGATAGTTTTTCCTAGCCGGTTTGTGCAGTTCTTTCGCTATAGCGTCCATTTTGTAAATGAAGAAAGAAATCTGTATACCGGTATTTATAGTCGTCTAAGTGGTGTGGTTTGGAACACCCACATCGAACACTCGCATGCTCGATGCCCAGGTTAAACAGTATTTGATTTTTAGGGCCAGTCCAGAAGTAACTGGTTGTCGCCCGGTGATCAAATACTGTCCCATCCCTTGTTGCTTAGACAATGGAATAATCGCACATGCAACGCCCGGTCCTATAGTAAAAGAGCCGATTGTTACACGATGTGCACTCCCATAAACTACGCATTGTGTAAAATGTATCTTCCGTGAAGTAATACGCGGTCGACGATTCTTTTTGCCAAACAGCTGAACGGTCTCGAGCACACATATGACAAAGTCTGCGTAGTCCGCGTCCGTCGTAAACTTCTTTGTATCTGACTACCAATTCAAAGCAGTATTCAAGATGTTTAGATTTAATTTCCCGACGGATGGATTCGGGGATCTGGTTATATCGTAAGAAGTCAATACGGTGTTGGGCAATTTGCCGCAGACAAAGGTCATAGAGGCTCTTTGGGTTCCACGCCATGATTGAGAATGAAGTGCTCTCCCACCACCACCACTGCCTCCACGGTTACTCTCCCACCACCACCGACTCCCCCACTGAGACCCTCACACTTTGCACAAAGATAAGTGTTTACAACAGTATTTACAATTTTACAGTAATATCAACACTATATACATTTGTAATTTGTCATGGCTGAACCGGTCCATCGCTATCTCCCACACATTCACACTCGATCCCAAGGAATTATGGGGTTTAGTCCACCTGAAGGATCACATTCATACCCCAAGGCCACGAACCTCTCGGCACATTCACGGCAAGAGTACATCTATGGGGTTTAGCCCGCCTCGTTGCCACACACATTCATACATGATCCCAAGGAATTATGGAGTTTAGGCCACCTGAAGGATCGCAACCACTCTGTCCGGGACCTCAGAGCCCATACACACACACACTCAGGCTTTTGGGTCTGCGAGGGCCGGTAGCAAGCACAGCGACAGGAAAGTCAGTGGACGCTGTGTGGTAGTGGGGGTACGCGGTTGCGAGGAGAGCGTTCAGTCTCGGTCAGTGATGGAGGAGAAGCAGCATCTACTCGAGCAATCGCGGGAGAAGTTAAAGAGGATGAGGGGGAAAAGCATTGACCTACGAAGGTTATTGTTTGTGGTGTCTGTGTTTAGAAGAGTGAAGGAGGCTGTATTTACACCTACTGTAAGTATACTATAATATACTAATATTTAGAAACTTTACTATAGCCATACGGTAGTGTCTCATACTCTCCTTCCCGCTTACGCTTAGGACCAGTAATTTTAAATAGTTTAGTCTCTTCTACGGTAACTATGTTTTTGTCTTTTGTCCGTCTAATACGGTTTTCTGTTATTTCTAGAGTTGGATCCGTTTCACTAAGCACCATTTCTTTTAATTTTTCAAAATTTAGACGTTTACTAGTTTTTAAATTTAGAGTGAGACCTTTTATTTTACAGACTTCAACTAACGAATTTTTATTTGTGGACCACACTAAGTAGGCATAGGTTTTAGGACCACCAGAAACGAATTCTACAATGTATGACCCGGGACCGTAGTCGACCAACTCATCGGTCATCTCCCCGAGGTAGTCACCGGTAGGAACTTTATACATGCCGTTTTTATGTATGTACAGTACACTGTCTGTGTCATAGTAAAGGACTTGAGATTGTAGCTGTTCCAAGTGTTCATACAGTTTTAACCTCGCGTGAGATGTGGTAAAAGCGGCCAAGACGACGTTGACGGTTCTGAGGGACTCGCTAACCTCTTCTATGTTTTGCCAATTTACGAGGAGAACCTCTTCGTTAATTTCTTGAAACCGTATTTACTTGTGTCCCGGGACTGGTTAGTAGTTTGAAAAATGTGTCGGGTGATCGTATTATCGATGTCTTTGTCTGGTTCTCTCTCTGTCCGAATTTTCCCCAAAACGAATTTTAGCATTAATTTCGCGAGGGAGCGAAGACCCGCGTTCTTTTCAATTTTTGTTTGGTCAAGTCTGATACCTTCATGTTCAAAATATTTTTTAATGTACGTACTTTCTTTGTCCTGATCAGTGAGACACCAGGAAGGGTAGCCCGATGCCTCCTGTTTAATTTTTAGAAATTTATTTACAAAGTCTGTGAAGAGTCCGCCATCCTCATATGTCACTACCTCGTATTCCCATAATTCGTACATTTCTAAAATGGTATAGCCTTTTTCTACAGCTTTTCTAATTTCCTGCATCGTCCATGTCCCTGTCAATGCTCTCTCTTCCGTGGTGTGGGCACAGTCACCCGAGTACATGTCCTCCCCACACGTCCTACATAAAACAAACATTAATTTATCGTTCATGCGTGTAGGGAGAACCGGGTGGTACAACTTTAGCGGGGGCAGGACTTTACATTTAAGAAGACCTTCAGCCTGCATGCCTCGCCCCCTACATTCTCTGTCACCCACATAGATTTTAGGATGAGATTTTACATACATTTTAAATTTATTAACAAAAGGATAGAGAGAGCATACGTCCACATACTGTATAGACTCCCCCTCTGCACACTTGTGGTATGTTCTTGCGTTGCCCTGTTCTACCACCAAAGAAGGCGTCTCTTGGATTAAGTGGGAGCGTGTTTTAGAATTGGTAATGAATTTAGGTATGCCAATCTAGGATCTTTTTTCATTTTCTTAAATTCACACTCCCACATCTCGATAACTTCGTATCCGGAATTTTGGAGTTTAGCTATTTTGGATTTGGTCCTTTCGTACCTCAGATGCAAAAGAGTCTGAGGGATCGTCGGGTAAGGGCACTTCCCTCTCGTACTTGTAACATTTAGGGCACCCGTGGAAATAACAACCCTGAAATTCATACACGCGTTCACCGTCAAAACCGTCTACTTTCATACCGGCAATTTTGACTTCTCTTTCCCGCCCTGCATGCTGAATGCGGACACTACGCTGATCCTCCTCCCAAGTCAGCCACTGCAAAGCGATGGGGGATTGCATGTCAACAAGTCTGTATCCATTGTTAGGGACCAGGCCAATAGTATTGGGTTTTAAGAACTTACGTCTAAACACCAAGTTACAGGCGCTGGCTATGGTGACGGCTTCCATGAACGGGTCTACGTTACATTCTTCGAGAAACATTGCTCTGAATTTTATACACGCCTGCGCCAATATGTCTACATCTGAAATACAATACTCAATAAGTTCTTTTTGGAAATCAAACACTACGTTTTTGTTGACCTGGTCATTATGCCAATTTTCAAAATCTGTATAAACTTTTTTCGAACATCGATTCAGGGCAGTAGTATTCCTTGGGTGGGATGGGGCCTACATAGTTTTGGTTTGCCAGAGTGTTAAACAAGTGAGGGAAGTAACCCTTCTTCTTCTCTGGGGGTAGATCAAAGGCTTTGTTGAGTGCTGAGAGGGCCATGGGGAAATAGTTCAGTGAGTCGATAAATCTCACGTTGTCCAATTCCATGAGAATTACTTTTGGTGCCACGCATAATTAGCTCTGGAGTGAATTTTGTCTGTTTCCAGTACGTACTTTAAGATGAACTGAAAATCAAAGCCCTGGCCGTTATGAGCCATTACACAAACGTTTTTGAAATTTTTTCTAACATCCATCACATAATCCATGAATTTAACTACAGGATCTTGTCTAAAGACTCGAGTACGGGTATTACAATGTTCACAATTTCCACCACCGATACATTTGAAACAGAATTGTTGCGAGACACATAGATTTACTTTATGAACCCTTTTATCGTCAATGTACTCGTCCTGTCTTGTTTCCAGATCGAAAAAGATGAACAGAAAGTCTTCGGTTTTTGGGGCTTGCCTGTGTCGACTCGCATGTAGCACTGGTGGTTTGGGGCCTTGAAAATCATTACAGATTTTACAAAACACTTCCCCGCACACATGTTTTGACTTACGCTGTTTCAGAAATACGAGTCCTTTGACATTGTTTGCATTTATTAACAGATTTACCACCGTTCACTCCTGGTGAGCCGCGAAACATATTTGATTTTTTAGAGTGATGTTACAATTTGGGCAAACTATTCCTCCATGCTCCTCTTTACAGGGCGGAGAGACTGTCTGACACGCAGGACAGACATTTGAACATCTGTGTTCAGCTTTGTGGTCGTAAGGGACATGGCATGCTTCGCAGAAAAAATGGCACGCAAAAAGCTGCAGTGAGGGATGTGATCACATTATAATGACCGTTATGATACAGTAGGTTAATTTTGTACAAAGCACTTTCATTATTACCGTTAAAAAATTACACGTCCCTACCCTTACTGTTATAGTTGTAAACTGTAATATTATATTTTTTGAGGTGCTCTTGAAATTTTGAAAGTTCGTGGACCCCCGCTCCCTGTTCAGAAAATTTGGACCCCGACTTTAGTCATCAGTTTTTGGGCTCTAAGAGTTTGTCGCTTACCCTTGGTCTTCACGTATAGCCTTAAGTTGAGGATCTTTTTTGGCGTAGGCTTTTGCTACCACTATAGCTCGGGGCAGACACAGACTATCGCTATTCTTAATAACTACGATACCTTTACGTGCTTTACATTCTTCTTGGAAATTATTGTACAAACCTGGTCTTCTGAGGCCACCACTACCAACAGGGAGATTGACACGCGTACATTCGACTTTGAACGTATCGGTAGATTTTACAGAGTCCGCGTTACTTTGAATTATCCCCCCGAAAATTTCAAAAAGGACATCGTCTTTGACCTGATCAGCTGGTCGAAATGCCACGTAGCCCGGATCTTTACTTTTTAAATTTAGACTATGAAGTGTAAATCCGAGGTAGTCCGAATCAGTGCCAATTTGCTTTCATTTCATTTACAATTTTAGAAAATCCCGTCCTTAGCCAATCGATTTCATTAATGTTTTCAGGGACGGGATTGAATTTAAAGGTGGTCTTAGTACCGTATACCCTATATTTTTTTATGTAAGTCTCGTTTCCTTCCTAGAATTTTTACAGGATCCAACTCCATATCCATATATACAGGTTCAGAATCTACTTCAATATTTTCGTAAGACATGTTTACAATATGGTATTATAGAAACGATATTACGTTAGAAAAGCAACTAAATGATTAAAAAGCTTAACTGCTACTAGTAACGATAATTTTCTATTTAGATTAAGAAAAATAATTACAAGAATAGTATTAACGGTAATTAAAATGAATATTAGTAAAAATATTTTAACGTATTAGATTGAATTATTTTTACTCCAGTAATATCAAAAGATCGTAATTGTTTAAATAATTGTGTAAAACTCAGAGCGACACACGTCCTATCTCCCTGACCTCCCGCACGGATCTGACGGAGAGAGAGAGGAAGGAGTGCCGGCCTCTCAGGTTCCACCAATCAGAGCGCTTAGATACTATTTACATCCAATCAAGGACGCGCTTATTCCAGCCAGTGGGGAAGCGCGGAATTTTCTTGTTCATAGCTGGCTAACTCAGGTCTATTTATGTTACAGACTTCCTCTGATGACGTCACCACCACATATTGCTATCTGTGTGGCGGGAGTGAAGAGTGCCAATGTGAATAGTTGTTTAGAAATAGTATAATAAATTAGTTTTTTACCCAAAAATGTTTTATTTTAAACTCCTGGAACCCCTATGCTCCAGCTCTATATCATCACACAATAAGGTACGATTCGTCTTTATTTCTCGTTGTTTAGTTTACTTTCCCGCCCTTTTTACATTTGAGGTTTATGTTCCCCTGTTCCCGCCAATTTCACAATTGAGGTTATGTTTCTACTGTTCCCGCCAATTTCACAATTGAGGTTAATGTTCTACTGTTCCCGCCAATTTCACAATTGAGGGTTATGTTCTACTGTTCCCGCCAATTCATCATGGGCGCAGGCCATATTGAATACGCGGGAAACCAAGAAAGTGAGGTTAGGTTACCCTGTTCCCCGCCAATTTTTCCCGCCCTCGCCGCCATATTGGAATTCCCTCCGTCCCTGTTTCTCCCTCACCGGACCCAACAAATCACCGATTTTACCGAAAAAACAACGATTTATCACACCCCAAATCACCGATTTTACCGAAAAAACACGATAATTTCGACAGAATTTGGAACATTTTCATAGGATAAGAGTGTGAGCAGGGAATTTCTCCCCGCACATGAAGGGATTTCTCCAGCAAATGAGGGAATTTCTCCCTCCCATAAGAGCCCATGTTAGCGCCAGATCCGCGGGATGTCTACTAACAGTGATCAAACAAATTAACCAAAATTAGGAAAACTGAAGAAGACCATATTTGCTCCTCTCACAGTTAATCTCAAATACGCTTAACTTTAGGTGTATCCTAGGCCTACTTTTCAATTTCACAACGAATTATGAGGCTCACATATGTATTTTGGAACAATAAATGAAGCTAGGTTTCCTTACCTAGACAATAGTCTTTTATAAGTTTATAGGCCTAATAGTTTTGGGTGTCTGAAAGATAGGAATGCCACAGCCAAAACTGGTGTCGGAAGGTAGTGCCAGCCCTATTTTAAGTATTTATTTGTAAATCTAGAAACAAGTAATGTGCAATAAGTGAAGAATATATATTTAAAAACATATATTAATATACAGTATATAGAGGCTATATTAAATTGACTTTACCTTTTAAATTTACTTTGTCGAAATATGTTGCTTCCAATCAACTCGTGTAATCTGTTGGAACTATAATCTGTAAATGAGATAATAAATAAAATGTGAAATTTTACATTTACAACTCTGTAATGATCAAATCTGGGAACGGCCAATGAGACCAATACATTTCACATATCAACATAACCTAGATGCTGTTTACAAGTGAAACGAAGGAATGGGTCTCAATGTCACAACATAGCCTAATTCTTCGTTTAGCCACTCACACAAACACTTTTTTTAGCAATATTTCCCCAACATCAAGTGTCCTCCTCCAAGGTTATTATTTAATAAATTTGAACCAATAGGAGGTTGTGGCGCTATGCAACACCAGAAAGTAGAGACTGGCTCATAGCGCCACAGAATTGGCCCGAGTGCTCACAGCGCCAACACAACCGAATAAATAATCGTATCCAGGCTCACAGCGCCACAGATTTTGGTCGAGTGCTCACAGCGCCAACACAACCGAATAAATAATCGGAACCATGCTCACAGCGCCACAGCTCATAGCGCCACAGGTCCATAGCGCCACACCATTTGGCCGGAGTGCTCACAGCGCCACAGCTCATAGCGCCACACATTTGTTGTGGCGCTGTGAGCTGTGGCGCTATGAGGCCGCACCCTTCAAACCGCGCATTGCACTAGGTTCCCCCGAGGTTGCCTGATCAGGCACCGTCAAAGCACAATGGTAGGACACAACCCTCAGGTCCCGTGTGAAAGTTCCAGCTAG
>NW_025780746.1:0-44365 GCF_021130785.1 Homalodisca vitripennis
AAAGGGAAGTGAAATTATTTTACCCACCACAAAAAGTATTTTAATAAGTTATGGTGAAGATTGTACATCAATATCTCAATTCATTTGGAGTATATCCAGGCGTATCAGGACTTAACTTACACCTTGTATAAGCAAAAAAGCGCCTTAATAATACGCGTACATGAAGTAAGGCATATATTCGGATACGTATAAGCCGCACCTTTAAAATGAACCATACAGATGAAGTATAATGGAGAGGCTGGGTAAGGTGTGCGGTATTTTCAGGTTCTCTATTGTTTCTGTGGAGGCGCCTTGCTCTAAACCCAAGTACCGGACCAGTAAGTCGTATCTAAAAATACGTACTTAAATGTCTACTTACCCGGTCTCTCAACACTAGTGCCCCTACAGCTTTTGGACATTAATTGAGGTTGGAAGCTAAACTGTGAGATGTTATAGTATAATACAACTTAATAAGATTTCTAATTGTTATAAATAAGCGAAATGGTTGAACGGTAGTAAATAAAATAGTTGTACTTAATTTTAATCAAAGTACACTTTTAATACGACCTTCATCCCGTCCCAAACAACAATTTTGATAATATTTCACAGTTTATGACAAATATTTTAATACACATTCACGCTTCTTATTGAATATACTGCAGTCACAACACAAACTGCATTACAAGAATGTAAACCAGGAAAAAATTTTGGGGGGTGGTTCAGACAACTGATATTTCCCCGTAGTGGACAGAGAGTAAGGCCCCGTTTTGTTCCTTAAAAAGTTCTTGAACCGTTTCTTTGATGAGAAACGATCTTTCAATATCATATGTCATAATACTGAATTATTTAAACAATAATAATCGTTTACTAAGAAAGTTATTGAAAAACTTTTGGGCGTGTCCGGTCCCTTGGACACCCTCGCTGGCTACGTCCTTGGGCAATGGTCTCTAATGAGTCACCGAATAAGGCTACTACAATCTAAACATATATTAAATTTTCACCAGACTCTACATTTTGCAGCTATTGTTCACACACATTTTAAATGCGTGAGTACGTCAAGAGGCATGGATAACGAACACTATTTCCAACCACAACTTCTTGTGGATTCGTCCATCAAGACATAATTTCAATATCGTAAATTCGTTTAACTTATTTAAGATGTACATTATAACAGAATTTATGTGGAAAATACAATGAACGGTCAATTACTCAATTAAGATTTTATGTTTGGCTAGTTAAATCAGATAGGATTAGGTACAATTCGTTTAGTTGAGTATCAGTAATCAGCAAAAAAGAACGAACGTTATTGACAGAATTAAATGTGTAATGAATACCGACTGTGAGAAATAATCATTATAAATCTGGGGAATTCCTCATTTTGGGACCACGCTGGGCGATTCTATTCTGAGGGATTAGTGGGAAACCCGTGATGTTTATTTACATAGTTTCTCACGGATCACTTCCGGACACACCTGCGGTCACCGAGACACACCTATCGCCGGCGACAGAAAAGATGCTCAATCTGCGAAGCTAGGAGGCCTGTCAAGATATGGGGGAGGGGGTTTCGAAATGGCATTGGCGGCGTCGAGGAGATGGCTGATTAGTGACAGACAGAATGGAAACGAACGACCGTGTCTGAGGTCTTCATGAGAGCATGGGAATGGGAATGGACAGACCACATCGGTTTCGTTTGGATTGGTACAGTCGGTTTCACACGATGTTCCTCGACTGTACTGTAATTTGTTACGGGGGGTGTCCATTTGTGCTCGGAAACCTCCTCTCGAAAATCCCGATAAATCGATATTTCAAAACGATGAATTATCATCGTTGACTGAGCAAAAAGGTTCACGGATATCCAGGCAGACCTCTCAGGTGCGAATCCTCCGCCGTTAATTAAAACCCGATCGAACAAATGCTCGCGGAATTAATCATGTGGGCGTATAATTTAAAATTGCACATCAGTGGCAATGACTCGTGCGGCTGGAACAGGATGTCACTGATTAATGTTTACTTTGAAACGGAAACGCATTTGTTTGTTGTTTCCGCGCGAAAAGTTTGTTTACAACTGTCGTCAAAATGATACAGTTTGGCACTGAATCTCGAAGTATTCTTTGCATGCATTCACTGTGCCTCAAGTAACTATAATAATAAAATACGATAGACTGAATGGTCCACATTTTCTAAAACACTATAAGGTCTTGGACCATAAAACTAGGCAAACATATTCTTTACAAACTCTACACGCATATTAAGTACAGATTTTGAAAATCATTGTGTAAGTTTGATAAAATATTACGATGTAAGTTGATGTTATGTATGTTGACCACTTCAATTTGTAGAAGGCGCATGCTGCGTTATATATTAAAAACATCTGAATACGTTAAATATTCAAAATTAACTTTATTTGTAATTTGATAAAGAAGCTTGCCACTCCTCATAACATCTCTTAAGCTGACTTTGTAATTTGATGATGGAGTTGACCACTCCTCACAACATCTCTTAAGCTGATTTTTAATTTAACGAAGGAGAGCTGACCACTCCTCACATCATCTCTTAAGCTGATTTTTAATTTAACGAAAGAGCTGACCAATCCTCACAACATCTCTTAAGCTGATTTATAATTTGACGAAGGAGTTGACCATTCCTCACAACATCTCTTAAGATTATTTGTAATTTGATGATGGGGTTGACCACTCTCCTCCACAACATCTCTTTAAGCTGACTTGTAATTTGACAAAGGAACGAACTATGTAAATGATCTACAACGAAATCTATTTGTTTTTCCACGTGTTAATGGAGGGTTCAATAATACAGTGTTTTTATGAACTAAATGAGCTAAGACCTTCTAAGAGTATATTATTCGGGTTAAAATAACACTTCTTCCTACGAACGAAGGACCTTAAAATGCGCTTCTAAAAATTTTCAAACAGCCTTTCAGTAACGTTATTTTTCATTGTTGCGGCAAAATTATAAATTTAGTAAGCACAGGTATTTTGTGTACAGAATTCGATTCTGTACATAAAGAATCATTGAGCATTCTTTCCTGGCTAATTTAGGAAGTTGCATCTACTTACGCTATTGTGCATGTTGCTACGAGAGCCCGTGCGTGGACTCCATATACATTACACACTCTCATGGCGACGACCTGGTGTGTAATTTCACAATACTCACACCTCACCAAAAATTTTCCTACCATAATCAAACTATTTTTTCTTTCCTTCACAGAATTCAAAGTAAAATTACAGTTTTGCAATATGTTGATTAATTTTACTGTACACGTGTATTTGTAACGGGTATAGGCCTAGCCTGTAACCTAAATCAACTTTTACAATTAATAATAAATTCGGGAATAATATAATACAATAAATAATATTTTTCTATTAATAATAAATCTAAATGAATAGGAATCCAAACCGACAATTTAATTGCTTAGTTAATGTTATCATTCTCATATTTGAGAATAATCAAATTTCAATTCATTATGAAGCTTAGTTGTGCATGGTGACATAGCCCGTCACTGACAGTTTTGTAACCTCAAACATAAATCTCGAATGGTAAAGTGGCCATATTTAATAAAACTCGATAGTTCCTCATCAACATCAAAGAACAAAGGTAAACACGGCAAAACGCGTGCCACGATTGGCTAACGTAAGGATTACTCTCATTGGAGGGTAGCGACCCCGCGGGAAACGCAAACTCGTTCTCTGCGCACCGAATTCGAGTGGGTTGTTAGCCAGAGGTAAAAGCGGATCATTTTTCGACCAGAAAAACGGAAAATTTCCGTTTTGAAGGGTATCACTTTTCCCTCTCTGCGCTACTGACGCGGAGTTTGGGAAAGAGAGAGTCTTCTTCCTCGACCTCTTGATGATGTAGTACGTTATGAAATAGTTTTCAAAATTTTTCAATTATTAATCAGTCTTTTTTCAATGTGATACAAATTTAAATTTTTCAATTATCTGTGAGGACCGCCGCCGTGTCGCCGTCATGGGATTTGGTGAATATGTTTAAGAGTATTTAAACCTTTTTGATCAACATTTTTAACTAATCAGACTCTAAATTTTAACTGCTAGGGAGTAGGGGTATTTTCTAATTAATTATTTCAAGCTAATTGGATTTTTGTGTTGTAGGATGTTATTTTAAGCATAGCCATAATTTCATTTCATCAAAATCATGTTTCATTAGTATTAGTTTTTAATTCAATAAATCTAAAATTTGTTTCTATCAAAATTTTATTTTCATTTTCCATTACCACACATAGCTGCCCTACGCCGCACCCATTGTAAAACGACCACTGTAAAGACAAAGAGTCTAAAGCTAATATATTTTTCACAAAACCTATCTTTTTACTATTTATTTTAATGTAAAGTATCCGTTACAAATGGCACCCAGCAACGTGGGGCAGCTAAAAGTGGTGTAGCTTAATAATTGTGTAGGGGTTTTCTAATTTGAAATAGACTAAATCAAAATTTAAAAATGATGGATCAGAACTTGGAGAATATTGACAATTCGGACAGTAGTAGTGAGATGACACTCGCGGAGCTAGCTAATAGGCCTAGATCAGACAGCTCTTTGGCTAATGCGAATAATGTTGAAACGGTGGTAGGCCTAGATAGAACTGATGCATATCAGCAATTGTTGTTTTTGATGACACAACTTAATGACAAATTTGATGGATTAAATAACAAGATGGATGAGATAAAAACCGATATTTATAACAAGATGGATGACCTAAAAAACCGATATTTATAGCAAAATGGATGACGTTCAAACGGGCATGACACAAATTGAACAAAAAATTAAACACAAAAATTGAGAACGTTCAAAGTGAATTGAAGGGAGAGATTAAAGTTGTGGGGGAAGAAGTTGAAACTAAAATTGCTAAAGTCAATCAAAAATTCGATCAAGAGGTTTCACAGATTAGTTCTCGGGTTGATGAGATAGTAAATAAAATCGATACACATGCAACGGAGATACTGAGAATAAAAGATTATGTAGGGATGAGTGAAAGTACTAAGGTAAGCTTAAACGAGGAAGAATCTAAATCAAATTTAAAAGAGGAATCAGACCTACTAGTTGAGTCGAACAAAGTTCAGACCACTGTGAAAAGCGTAAAAATGGAGGGTAGCGGTCTTAATCAACAACCGGCTTGTAATATTATGGCGGAACTCTATTTGACCGAGTTTGATGAGGGTAATGATAGGACTCACCCTATGAATTTTTTGAAATTGGCTGAAAAATTTACTAATAGTAATCAAGAACACTGGGAAACAAAACTTTTGTATATTGTAAAATACTTGAAGGGGGAAGCATCTGAGTGGGCTCGGAGAAAACATTGACAAATGGGAGAGTTTTGAACAATTTAAAAATGATTTCAAAAAGAGATTCTGGGGCATTACTAAACAAAAAGATTTTGAAAACAAATTGATGGGTAATGGGAATTTTTGTGAAGGTAAAACCGATTTGACAAACTATGTGCTTGGGTATTTTGACATAGCAAAGAAATTGGACAACCAGATGGATAACCTTGCGTTTGTTGGCTTTATTTGTCGACATTTGCCGCCACACATAAGTGCTAAGTCTGGCAATTCTACAATCCCTTGCTGGTAGGGAAGAACTAGAAGTAGTATTAAATCAGCTCAGTCATGTAAAGCCTTTCAAAAAAGAAAGTTTCAGGGATACATACAACACTAATCATGAAAATGGAAATAGACAAAAAACATACACAGGAAGGCCAACACAAAACTTTCATGACAGTACCCAAGGACAGCAGTATAGGCCAAATCATGAGAACAGGGCAGTAAATACCACACAATTTTCTCATACCAACAATGGTAGGGCCAATCACACTAATGGGAATCATTTTGAAAGGAATCGGGAAAATAATAGGGGATACAACAGACCCGAGGGTTTCAGAACATTTCGAGGTAAGGGAAATTACAGGGGTGGACCAAATTACCGGGGGGGACACAACTATAGGAACAATTCAGAAAACTTTGATGGGCCTAGGGAAATTGAAAATGGTCAAGATTGACAACCAACAATTCCAGGGGAAATAACTCGGAACTTAAATTTTGACGAAAGACCAAAAATAAACAACTTTGAATTGATAGGCGATAGTCAGTTTTGTAGACTATCAAACAAAATTTTGCAAATGGATACAGTCAAAACCCCTGGTGGTAGAACATCAATAGGACTTTGTGTGGGGGGTCAAACGATTAAACAAATTATATGAGCAGGTAAAAATACATTCAGCAAGTTTATCTGAAAACCTAATGATTTTTATTGGTACAAATGACATTCTAAAAAATAATTCACTTGAGCAAATGAAAACTGACATGAAAGATTTAGTTGAATAACCTAATAAACAGTAATAAGAAATTAATCATTTTGACTCTACCTCCAATTCCGAAAGTTGCCAAAGACATTGGTATCAGAGGAAAGGTTAAAGATTTTAACAGGTTCATACGGGCATTAGACAATGGGGACACAATCAAAATTAATCATGTCACACCACACTTTGTTGATCACAATGAGTTAGGGTGTAATTTAAAATATTTTGAACAAAAACATCAACTTTGGGGGAAAAACATTTGCTGATTTGGTTCATCTGAATATTGATGGGTTGAAAACTTTTAAAAGAAAGCATTGATGAGTTTTTTCAATCAAACTAATGAAGAGTTGAAAGGGGTTGTGCAAAGTAACCAGAATCAAATCATTATGGATCAAAATATAGCGGATGATTTTTTAGATGAAAGCAACTACAATGATGGAGTAATACGTGATAGGGTTCAGTCTTTACCAGAAAATTGATATTGGTATTGGAGGGGTAAAATACAAGTGTTTAGTAGATTCAGGTAGTCAAGCATGTATAATGTCAGATGAATTCTATAAGAAAATAAAAAATCAAGTGGGGTACAACATTCCAGAGCTACCTGTTAGTAATCTGTCAATTGTAGGTGTTACAGGAGTCAGGTCCAAAAGAATAAATGTTCAAATAAGACTGGAGGTAAATATTGGTGAACAAGTTGTCCCAATAACCTTTTTAATTGTTCAAGGACTAAAAATTGAGTTGATACTTGGTTGTGACTTTTTCAGCAATCATAAGGCTGTAACTAAACTTTGATACCAATACTTTATGCTATAGACATGACGGGAAATATCTAGAGACTAAATTAGTGTATAGAAATGGTGAAGAATTTGTGGGGGGGTTAAGAATAATACATATTAACAGAATTAACTTGTATAAAGATGAAAATGAAATAGACAATACTTTAGCGAATTTAAATCCATTTTTTGAAACACAAATCATATCAAGTAGGCCTAGAACAAAAAATTACTAAGATCAAACATGAATCTGAATCAGAAGCAATTGAACAAAGGTTAGTAGACAGAATAAGTGAATTGGAGGCAGATAATTTGAGTATTAAGGATGAGGAACTAGAATTATTAAGAGTAGTACTTTTTGAAAATAAAGAAGTTTTTTCGGATCAACCAGGGTGTGTCAAAGGATACACGGCAAAGCTGAATGTTAAAAGTGAAGTCCCATATATTGGCAAGTCTTATCCGGTTCCGTTCAGTAAAAGAAAATCTGTAGAGGAAGAACTAGAAAGACTGAAACAACAAGATATTATAGAAGAGTCAAATAGTCCTTTTTCTAATCCCTTAGTATGTGTAGTAAAGAAAGATTTGAGTATAAGATTGTGCTTAGACAGTAGGAAATTAAATTCGTATCTTGTTCCGGATAGACAAAGTACAGAAACAACTGATGATATATTTCAAAAATTTATGGGAGTTAAATATTTTACAACATTAGATTTAACGCAAGGGTCTTTCCAGATCAAACTCGACAAAGAATCTAGAAAATTTGTAGCTTTCACATTCAACGGAAAAAATTTGCAATTTAAGCGATTACCATTTGGTTTGAATGTAAGTACGGCTCATTTTACTAAAGCGATGAATAAAATTTTGGGCCATGAGTTTAGTAATTTCGTAACTTGTTACGTTGATGACATTCTAATTACGTCCAAAACTTTTTTGGAACATTTAGATCATATCGATAGATTACTGAAAAGACTGCATGAGTGTGGAGTGACTGTTAAACTTAAAAAATCAGATTTTTTTGAAACAGGAAGTAAAGTTTTTAGGTTTTGTTCTTAGTAAAGATGGGATAAAGATGGATGAGGATAAAGTTGAAAAGATAAAAAATTTTCCAACCCCAAAGAACTTAAAAGAACTGCAATCGTTTTTAGGTTTATGTAATTATTACAGAAAATTTCAGAAGAACTATTCAGATTTGACGGGTCAGTTTGGTGACATTTTGAGTTCTAAAAGTAAATGGTTTTGGGATAAGACAAAACAAAATCTGTTTGAGAAAATAAAAGAAACATTTTTAGACTCAATTATGTTACATCATCCAAATTGGAGTAGGGCATTCTATTTAAGTACAGATGCATCAGACATCAGTGTGTCAGCCATTCTTTATCAAGTAAATGATCAGGGGGAACATGAAGTGATAAGTTTTGCAAGTAGGACTCTTTTAGCAACAGAGAAAAATTATAGCATAACAGAAAAAGAATTATTGGCTGTGGTCTTTGCTTGTAGAAAATTCCGATCTTATATTATTGGACATTTTCAAGTAATTGTTCGTTCAGACCACAAGGTATTATCTTTCCTTACAACCTGTAGGCTATCTCATGGTAGAATTTTGAGGTGGAGTTTGGCATTACAAGAATACAATCTCACTATTGGGTACATCAGCGGAAGGCAAAATATTCCCGCTGACATTCTTTCAAGAGTAACGGACGAAAAATTATAAAAATCCAGTTGAAAGGAATTCGGTAATGGTTTTGCAAAATAAAATTGAAAATTGAAGTTAGCGACAGGAAGATTAAACCAATGTTCAGAAATATAGAAGAAAAACAAAGGAGTGATGATAAATTTGGGCCTATTTTTACTAAAATTGGATGGTAATGATCAACAAATAAAAGATCAATTTGTTATTCATAATGGGATACTTTTTAAGAAAGATTTAAATGATGGTGATAGTTTTAAAGTCTGTATACCAAAAGCAATTCAATCAGAATTAATTCAATTTACACATTTGAAATATGGTCATTTGGGGGGACATAAAATTTATTTAATACTAAGGGAATATTGTGTTTTTCCTAAGATGGAACTTTCAGTAAAGAATCAGTTAAAATGTTGTCAATTGTGTCAATGTGCCAAACACACCACTGTTAAATCAATAGGATTTTTACAACCAATAATTCCTAAAAAATTGAAAGATATAATCTCAGTTGACTTGATAGGAGAATTGCCTGTAGGAAGAGGAGGTGTAAAATACATATTTGTTGTGTTGGATTTGTTTTCTAAATTTGTGAAGTTGTATCCGGTCAAAAGAGCTACTAGCCGAGTATTACTAAATAAATTGATCAATGAATACATACCTGAGGTAGGTGAGATAGGTAGTGTTTTGTCCGATCATGGCTCGCAGTTCACTAGTAATTTATGGTATAATACCCTTAGAGACTTAAACATTAAAACTATTCATAGTTCTGTTTGGCATCCAGCCTCAAATCCAGTTGAAAGGGCTAATAAGGAAATTACTAAAATATGCAGGATATACTGCCATGAGAAACATACTAAATGGCCATTAGTACTAAATCTCATTGAAAAGTGTTTTAAATCATTCCGTGCATGAGACCACGGAAGAAATCCCGTTTGAACTAATGTTTGGTAGGAAAGATAGGAATTTTTTACAGGATATGGTTCAATTTCCCAAAGAGAAAAGAATGTTAGCTGACTATCCAGGTAAAATAAGATTAGTCAAAGATAGACTAGTTTCAAAAGGGGAAAAAAGGAAAAGAAAATTTGATAATAAGGTCAAACCAATTAGATTTAGTATAGGAGATGAAGTTCTAGTAAAAACACATTATCTGTCTGACAAACTTGACAAGAAAATTAAGAAGTTCTTTCTGCTTTTATGAGGGCCCGTATAGGGTGTCAGAAATAAAATTGGAAAACGCATATGTTGTGGTCAACGAAGATGGTGGTGTGATAGGAACATTTAATGTAACACAATTAAAAAAGTTTTATCGAAATTTGGTTTAGTTCAAACAAAGATGGGGGGTTAAAACAAAATGGGTTTCGTGATTTTTATTATTCCTTTGTAGCTTTTTCCCTTCGAAAGATAAAAAAAGTCTTACAAAACAGAATAAAATGGCATGGCTGGATTTTGTACGATTTGACGGCCATGGGACAAATAAATGTCAAAAACCACATATCACACACAGTTAGGTTTCTAGGTGGTTAACACAAAAAACATACTTGAAATATGATTTCAAGACAACAGTACAAGGTACACGATCACACACAGTTTATTGTTTCTGGGTGGTTAACACAAAAAACATACTTATCTAAGACGATTGAAGTCAACTTACAGTACAAGGTACATAATCACACACAGTTTATTGTTTCTGGGTTTGTAAATAGTTAAAAGTGTAAGATTCATAACAAATTATTAAATGTGGTTGGATTGAATAGGAGAATGACATTCAAGTAAGGAAACACAGTTTATTTAAATTGAAACTACAGTAAATTCTAAAGAAAAGAAAGAAGAAGAGAAAAGCAAAAGCACAAAAAGACTAATTAGATATTCATTATTGAAATAATGTATTGTTTTTCTGATGAGTTAGTTTATTTTGTTGTACGGATAAAATAATAATAATAATGAAGTAACATGGGGGATACTGAGATGATAATAATAATAAAGCAAACTGGGGGGTATACTGGTATAAAAGTAATTATTCTTAAAGTAAAATGTTAGAGGTAGGTCAAGTAGGCCTGTTTAATAGTTAATATGATAATGATAGATAGAGGGGTAGTGTAAAATACACTGAACAAAGGCTAAAGGTGAAGGATATATTGTGAATGGAGTGGATTAAATAATAGTAGAGAATAGGAGTGGAAATTGAGAGGTAGGGAACAATTTAAAAGTGGAATGGAAAGTAGGAGTTACAGGATAATGTATGAAATAGAATTGAGCCAATAAAATAAATTCAAAAGTCAGTACTAAATTAATTAATTCAGAGGGGGGATGAATAAAAAGGAAATATATTAGGCTAGTAAATATTTGGTTTAATAATCATTTAATCAACTTATAATAATGAAGTGCAAGGACACTTAAAAAGGGATTTTACCGTGCGAAATGGGTATTTTATGGTATGAGGAAGTTAGGAGAATATTGTATTAAATGAATACAAATAAATGAGTAAGAAGAAAAGAATTCAGCTAATATAAAAAAAAAAAAAAAAAAAACTCAAAACAAAGGGACAAAATTGTATTATTATGACTTGGGGGGTTGCAAAGGAATTTCATTAGTTAAAAAATTGGTAATTAATTAATTAAAAGGTGATAACTATTAGATAGTGTGCTGAAGTAAAATAGTACAACAAATAGGTAACAAGGAGGGTAAATAAAAAATAAACTACAAAATAGGACAGGTTATAATTATTATAACCTCGATTAAAATAAACAAAACAAAAATATTTAAATTGTGCAAGATTACTACAAAGGATAAATAATTAAATAAATTTTTACCATTTATTGTGTATAATTTCTAAAAAAAAGGAGAAACAAATTTTATAAACTGTGTGGAGAGATTGTTATTGTTAATTATGAATGAATTTGTAAGATGAAAAATGCTGAGAATGAATTTTTATCTAGTAACAATAGTAGTAATAATCTATTTGAAAACATAATGGTTCATATTTATGTTATGTTGATTGTTTTTGACTTAGTTGTAAGAATGTTTAATAAATAATGTAAGTACTATTTGTGAAAAACTTTAATTTTAAAATATTAGGAAATGTTTAGTGTAAGAATGTGAAAGTGAGTGCGCGAATATCACAGGCAAATCACAACAAATTAAATCACCAAAGCAACTGGACTTGGACACTTTTAAAGTCATGGTGTGTTTTTTATGAATCTACCACAAGTATGGACACTTTGAAGTCATGGTGTGCTTTTCTTTATGTCTGAAAATAAGTCTAAGGACACATAAGTTTGAAGAAGTTTTTGTCAGTGAAGATGAGAATAGTGTTTAAAATGGAACATTTTAAAAGCATTGGATGTGAGAGAAGTCAAAAACGTTTGGATCAATTCACTGCAATAATACAATTCACTTTGGAAACAAGTGATGAAATAAAAACTGTTCTCCCAGAAGGAAATAGAAATGTGGAAAGGCAAGAACTTTTAATCAAATTCAACTTCCAAAGGTGATGTTAAATGAAGTAAATATGGAAAGGCAAGAACTTTTAATCAAATTCAACTTCCAAAGGTGATGTTAAATGAAGTCAGACAGATAAAGCGCTGGGCCAATAAATATGGAAGCTGTGATAACTCACCATGACTGTAAGTCTATGAACTAAGAGAGTAAACTGTGATAACTTAGCCTGTAGACAACAGCAAAACTTGAACTTCACAAAATTTTAACTTTAAGTAAAAAATTTGTTCGTCAAGAAGCATGAAGAAAAATTTGTAATATTAGATTTAATTGACAGTTGTTTGTTCTTTGTTCTTCAATTTATTTGTTTTGTTGTTCGGATTGTTTAATATGTATATCTTTGTTATTTTAAATCATTCACTGTAAAAGTTTTAATGAGTAAAATTTTGTAATGAAAATTTTCAATTTTACCACAAAATTTGGGGGGTATCTGTAACGGGTATAGGCCTAGCCTGTAACCTAAATCAACTTTTACAATTAATAATAAATTCGGGAATAATATAATACAATAAATAATATTTTTCTATTAATAATAAATCTAAATGAATAGGAATCCAAACCGACAATTTAATTGCTTAGTTAATGTTATCATTCTCATATTTGAGAATAATCAAATTTCAATTCATTATGAAGCTTAGTTGTGCATGGTGACATAGCCCGTCACTGACAGTTTTGTAACCTCAAACATAAATCTCGAATGGTAAAGTGGCCATATTTAATAAAACTCGATAGTTCCTCATCAACATCAAAGAACAAAGGTAAAACACGGCAAAACGCGTGCCACGATTGGCTAACGTAAGGATTACTCTCATTGGAGGGTAGCGACCCCGCGGGAACGCAAACTCGTTCTCTGCGCACCGAATTCGAGTGGGTTGTTAGCCAGAGGTAAAAGCGGATCATTTTTCGACCAGAAAAACGGAAAATTTCCGTTTTGAAGGGTATCACTTTTCCCTCTCTGCGCTACTGACGCGGAGTTTGGGAAAGAGAGAGTCTTCTTCCTCGACCTCTTGATGATGTAGTACGTTATGAAATAGTTTTCAAAATTTTTCAATTATTAATCAGTCTTTTTTCAATGTGATACAAATTTAAATTTTTCAATTATCTGTGAGGACCGCCGTGTCGCCGTCATGGGATTTGGTGAATATGTTTAAGAGTATTTAAACCTTTTTGATCAACATTTTTAACTAATCAGACTCTAAATTTTAACTGCTAGGGAGTAGGGGTATTTTCTAATTAATTATTTCAAGCTAATTGGATTTTGTGTTGTAGGATGTTATTTTAAGCATAGCCATAATTTCATTTCATCAAAATCATGTTTCATTAGTATTAGTTTTTATTCAATAAATCTAAAATTTGTTTCTATCAAAATTTTATTTTCATTTTACCACACATAGCTGCCCTACGCCGCACCCATTGTAAAAACGACCCTGTAAAGACAAAGAGTCTAAAGCTAATATATTTTTCACAAAACCTATCTTTTTACTATTTATTTTAATGTAAAGTATCCGTTACATATTTAAATACGAAATGCTAACACCGCTGTTCGTATTTGTTAAATTTGAAACGCATCCCTTAGCTGGTGTGAACACGTCATTTAAATCATTGAAACCTCCTTTGATTTGGTTAGGACACTCAAAGTTAATAACCACAATAAGCTGGAAGGTGTTTTTAACATTGTCAATTTCAAGTGCCAGAAGAGAAAAACAGCCTTTTAGAAAAGGAAGTATGATTCCAAACACCACTAATGTTGTCAAAAAAAGTTTATGTTCAAGTCCAAAAAAATCACACTATAAAATGGCATACAAGATAATATCGCTAAAGTAAACAATGGTAATTAATTCAGCCACACCAAAGATGCGTGTGACTGTGATTCCTAGATTATCGAAATCTATTAACAAAACCTGTTCGTTTTACATAATTAACATGTTGTATTCAAAGTTACCAGCACACCTTAAAGTTAACGATGTCCTAAGAATAAATAGTTACAAAAAATTAGTAAACAAATGGTGGTATCAATTTACAATAACGTGACCATGGAAAGGTATGTTCATTTTTTTTCCTGAAAACTACAATTTTTCCTGAAAACAATAGTGAAGAAAAAATTCGTCGGCAACGAAAATCAAAGGAGTTACGATTTTTTGAAATCCTCTGAAAACTCTGTTTTTGACAGTACCTCTGGCAATTTTACTGAAATGATGACGTTAATCCTGTCAACGATGCCTGCCCGCTGCGCAGTGCTGCGCACTGCTTGCTCTTTTCGAAAAAAAATTAACTCGAGCTTGCAAAAGTCGAATCCCAGATCACGTGATGCCCCTGATCCTTAACCCTCCAAGTGTTGTTCGACAAAATTTTGTCGGTTATTTTCCATCCTTAATGCAATAATGCCCGAAAGGCATCAATATAATACAATGATATACTTTCCCCCCAGTTTGTATGCACCTGTGATAATAATACTTGGCTATAAATGCCCAACCCATGAAAAAAAAGTCCATTTTTCATGGTCACGGTATTGTAAATAAATACCCAAATGGTAAGTTGAAGTGGGGAGAGAAGGTGTTGAACGGTTTATTGTTTCTATATATTCTTAACGAGTGGTGTGGTGTGTGGGGGTGTGTGTGTGTGTGTTTGTGTGTGTGTTTGTGTGTGGTGTGTGTGTGTACGAGAGCGGCTGGGTGTGTGTGTGAGAGAGAATGAGTGAGAAATTGGGAGGAGAGTGTGAGTGAATGTAAAAGGGATTGAGAGGGAGATTGACTGAAAGGAGTGAGAAAGATATAGAGAGAGACATTGCTGATTTGTCTTGTATTTGTTGATAGTTTCACATGCAGGACGAAAGGATGCCGAAATTTTTCAGTGTTACATAATTTTACAAAATTAAGTCATTGTAATTAGCTTATCAAATAAGTAGTCTCAAATTGTATTACCTTTCTTTTCTCATCTATCTCTAATTCGCTAATTTAAGTTATATTAAAACCTATTCATAAATTGATTACAAGAGTTAATTTTTTGTTTCTTAGAATTAATTCAGCTAGCTTATATTTTTATTTATACTTTATGTTTGCTATATTTGTTTAGTAGACTTTTAGAGCTCGTTCCCAGCACGCAGGCATATGCCTTTGCTGGGAACATATTTCACTTACAAATATATGTATGCATTTAATGATTTCAGTGTGAAATAAAGTTTTCTTATTCTCATTCTCTCTAGGTAATTGTATTTACACTCACTGTACATTAGGGGTACCAGCACTGATTTATTATCTCATCTACATTACTATATTTCCCCATTTTTGTTACTGAAAATGTAAAGTATTCACAAATCTTCATAAAACTAATATCCCTCAATTCATTATTGGCATACAACTCACGACAAGACAATAAATCAACTCATTTTAATTCCCTCTACGTCTCCTCCATTGCAGTAGATTTTATATTATTTTACATCACACAATACACTGATATACCAATGTTGTTTGTAAATAATTACTAGGTTTGTTCGTTTTTTCTTCAAAAGTAACCTAGTTATTCTTGGTGACAAAACAAAATATGAATACTACATTTCTAAAATATTAGTAACAATCCAATAAATATACACATTTTATCATTGTTACCAACAAGTTAATTTATTCTTAGTTTGAAGTATATTTTTGATGGAAGGATTGTGAAGGAAACAGGAATTTTTCTGGACATTTTTTATCGTTCAGTGATACAAAAAATCAGAAACACTAAGTTACGAGATCTGCAATGTGATCTCTTTTGAAGATCAGATGAAGAAGTGATCAGATTGCAGATCTCGAAAAGTAGTGTTACTGATTTCTTTGTATCATTGAACGTTGGTAGATGGAAAATGTCCGGAAAACCCTGTTTCCTTCACAGGTTAATCTATCTGTAATTACATTTACTCAGGATTTATTTAATAATCTATTTATCGAAAACGCGAAATATGGATGTGACAGAATCCTACAGCGTAAGCTTATATATCATATGACTCCTTCGCTGTTCATTGTTTCATACGCGCTACTATGATAAGAGAGCTTCGGAACAAGCAAGAGTTCGTTATCGTGGTCACTTCGGTGTTAGCTCCAGATGCAGTACATCTACTTGCTCTAAATTGGAAATAAAACTCTTTTGCTGTATCTATTAAGTGAGCAAAAGCAACATTGAAATACTCCAACTGTACCAAATTTGATGTAAAGAACGTACCTGAGACGTGGCCGAAGGACTGGGTGAGGGCGGCGATGGCGAAGCCCGACGCCAGCGCGTTCGCGATGACGAGGAGGCCCGGGGAGCCCGAGGGAGCGACGGCAACAGAGGCCCCGCACACCACGAACACGTAGAAGAAGGAAGCTAGACACTCGGAGATGATGGACCTCCAAAACTCCAAAGTGCGCATCTCCGCCTTGGCTGGCAGAAGGCGCGGAGGCCCGGTATCGTCGCGACGCATTGCGCTGACCTTCTCCAGCAGCGTCGCGATGCCGAACTCCACACTCTGGTTGTCCGGCACTGATAAAGTCGCTGTCGCCATCTTATCACAAAAACGTTTTGATTTTCTCAAAATTAAATAACACAATTCGTAGTTAAAATATTTTATAAAATATATTTAGAATGTTTTCATTTTATTTAACAAAGCGGCTTTTAAAAGTATTACAAATAAAAGTGGAAGCACATGGAAAGTCGCGAACAGTACTGTACAGCACGTCGCGTCCGTCCTCGGAGACTGCTCGCGGTAGAATGAGCTGTAAGAACCGAACAGCTGAGTGGTGCCGCGCTTCCACCTAGTTCCGCAGTTCGCCGCTCCGCCTGCAGCGCCACATGTCACATTGTAAGATCTTGTTGCTGTCACTATCAGCAAAGAAATAACCTCAATCCAAACTTGTCACCATCTGTAATCAGTCAGCAGCATACACCGCTGATAGAACAAAATTATACAAAATCGTAACTTTATTCTCAAGTGATTAAGAGATTTATCATTTTGATAAAAAAAATCATTAAATATTAAAATTAGCAATTCGTGATTGAGTAGTGTGCTAGTATAGAACAATAGAGAATCATCCTTTGTAACAGACTTAATTGATTTGCAAGAATACGCCTTAAGATTATCTGTTAAGTTTAGACATTTTATTAAGAAATAGAACGGGATGACCAAATAAATGTTTATGTAGGAAAGTCCATTAGTCATTTAATTAAATCCTAGATGCCTATTTGGAAACCCTTGCTGGCTACGTCCTTGTCCCCGTGGAAGGCAAGTTTTCCTTATGAACAAATTTGATAGAATCCAACGAAGGTAGCAGAAAAGATGAATTTCTAATACAACTCCCAAAGAAATGTACTTTTTCCAAATATAATTTGTGTACGGATGAATAAATGTAAAATACTTATCAGTAACCCACGATATTTAGTAGAGTTTTTCCTAATTGTATAAGGTTAACTTTACTGTGTTTCGACTCCTGCCATATTTTCCAAGAGTATCTTTTAATTTAAAAAATATACACAAATTGATATTATTTTTATTAAAATAGATTATACATTGCTATAAGAGACTGCATTAGTTTATGAAAAATGTGTGTGCTCTGTAGTAGACAATGTTTAAAATTATAAACAAAATGTCCCACAGTTAACCCGATAAACTTCTCAGGTGGTTTTCTCTCATAAAAATAATGAAAAAGTTTCTTAAAAACACATGTCCGGAAACGCTTTTTTGGCGAACTGCGGCTAGCGAAAGATTTCGCATGGCTATCTGGAAAAGGACGGAAATAAAGAGAGTGTGATGTTTTTATGGCACGAATTTAGGTGTTAAATTTGTTGGATTTTATGTACACTGAACTGAAAAATTGAATAAAATACTTCCCAGACCGGTAAGAAAACCCAAATCTGAGATATCAAACATAATATGCAAAATTCGGTCTTGAAAAACATGCTTCGTTCAGATTTGAAGTACATTAACTTCATTAAATGTATAACAAACACAAAACTGTTTAACGAAAACTTGTAGAGAATTTAATTCTGAAGAGAACGATGTAAAATAGGCCAATAATAAACAATCACACAGTTAAAAAAAATAATGTTTAATTTAATCAACACATACGAAAAATAACATTTTAAAATACAATGTCAATTGAAATGTTTTAGTTTATTGAAAATCGAGAGTTGGCAACACTGCTGCAAAAATACCTGAAAACAAGTTATTATTGTACAGCTGTCCAACAGTTCAGCTGTTACACTAACTATGTTTGGTTTTTGTAGTGTATGTGTAATATTGAATTATTTGTATTTTATTCGTGTTTTTAACAATAAGATGCCATTTGATTTTTCAAATCAAGAGTACACAGATATTGTTTTCGTCGATAATTTTTCCAGTGTAAATAACCTATGTAGATATTACAATTATTTTAATTGTATTGCCTTTCAAGCAAGCGAAAGGTCAGTGTGATCTAGCATCCAGTGGACTGATAGAGTTGTCAGCACACAGCACACTTCCTGTGCTGAGCATTGGAGTTGAGGTGAGATGCGCTGAGCAAACAGATCAGGTGAACTCCTCAAGCCCACTGCGTATTGTACACTAAACCCAAAACTCCTCAAGCCCGCTGCGTATTGTACACTAAACCCAAAACTCCTCAAGCCCACTGCGTATTGTACACTAAACCCAAAACTCCTCAGGCCCGCTGCGTATTGTACACTAAACCCAAAACTCCTCAAGCCCGCTGCGTATTGTACACTAAACCCAAAACTCCTCAAGCCCACTGCGTATTGTACACTAAACCCAAAACTCCTCAGGCCCGCTGCGTATTGTACACTAAACCCAAAACTCCTCAAGCCCTGCGTATTGCACACTAAACCCAAGTAAAGTAACTTAAGAATATTAAAACTATTTAGATTTATTCGTCCAACATAAATATTATAATGCTTCACCGGTTTTACAAATGTTAGGTGCAGTGATGTTCGTAAAGAAAATAAAGCAAATCTCTTTTAATTAGGGGGACACCAAGCAAACTCCACAATATTACAGACGTGGTACCCAATAAGGACTGGCAATTAGTTTGTTTATAATAGTTGTATAGTACTAAATGTTAATGAAACAATACTTTCCAATATGGTTTTTTTGACAAGGCCTTTGGAAACCAGAGGTTTCATCAGGCGACTCCACAAATAAATATTTACATTATCTTTATTACAATTAATATTAAAATACCATATTACCGAGAGATCACGGGTTCAAATCCCGGGGAGATCCAATCATGTACTTTGACAATAAAAACCAGTGAACATCGTAGCCGGCATAGCTAGACGCTGAGGCTTAAATAAGAAAAATACCATAAATGGTGAAAATATGCAAATAAAAAATATTTGGGTTTTAATATTTCAGCGAGTATGAAAAATTTGATACGACTACAGTATACTTTTTGAATACAATAAGAAGAAAGAAGACTGGAATTTTCAATAGTAACTTCTTCATTGTTTATGAGTTTCCTTTATTTTTGTTTATGCTTAGTGTTTCCTAAGCATTTAAGTTCATTGGTTTTGTTACTTCTTCTATTAATTTTAGGCTTTAATTGATATTCTGTGTTCTGATTCAATGCAGTGCTTGTCTACAGCATATTTTTCAACTCTTCCATATTTTGTGTGTGATAAATGCTCTTTAAATCGTGTTTTATTGTTTTTTTTAGTTTGTCCAATTTTGTCACAGTCATCGCATCCAATTTCATAAATACCTGGAAAGTAAAAAATAAACCATATTGGAAAGCATTGTTTCATTAACATTTAGTACAATTTAAATTTTTTCCCAATTGCTCCAAGAGTCTTTAATATTCAGAGTAGACTTTCTTACTAATTATTATTTCAAAAAGTATATTGAATTTATTAGACAGCATTGACATTGTATTGGATTTATTTATTAGTCAACAGACTACTAGCGAAGAACGGATGTAAAATACACGTATGCTTCCAAAACAATTTAATACATCAAATTCAAAACACTCATTCTGTGAGTAGTCAACAGACTACTAGCGAACGAAATGTATCGAAGTACAAATTTGACAATAACGGACAATCTTGCTATTGTTAAGAATTTATATTTTCCTTGCTCATCCAAATTCTTCCAACACGATTAACAAGTAACAAGGTAGGCCTACCTCAGGGACCAATACTAGACCCTTTTCTATTTATGAACTATCACATTACAAATGCAATTTCTTATGCATACGATACTGTAATCTGTCTACACTAGACTTTTTTTGCAAAGGAAATAATAACTGCTGTACTATTGTGTGACAGAGGTACTGAATGAAGCCAAGTTAACTTCAAATTTAAATTTGGTGGGTTATATAATACAAACTAGTGTGGGGGCTAGCTGGTTTGTAATATTTTTGGGTCAGTCTCTCCAAAGATCTGAAATGTCAAAACCGCGACCAAGCCGAGCGCGGCGTGAGAACGTGAATATTGAGTCGGTCTGGAGACTGGAGAGATTGATGTCTTCATTCTTGAGATGAAGATTAGGATGAGGAAACTGCGCACCGTCGAGCATCTCACGTCACGTGACGTCACGGCACACGGCGTAACATCGGGTGTGTCAGACTGGACTTCACAACTCGACCCAAGAACTTCATGTACGATTCAACTTGTTTTTAAATGACACATACATAAGTAAAGATTTTATCGGATCCAGAAATAGAATTGATCATTCCGTCCGAAAAAATTAGCTGATTTAAGATTGTGTTTGTGGTATAGGGTGATTCACGAAGATATGCAGAAACTGTGGGAGCTCATTCTAAATTTTAGAAATAATGGAAGAAGTTTATGTAGACATTGGTCCGGAATGCTTTGTTAGCGAGTTAACGCTAGCGAAAGATTACGCCCGGATTTCAGCTCACCGTTTAAAACGAGATCTTCCTGAAATTCTGGTAAGGTAGATTAAGGGGCGAATTCAATCGTTTTTATGGTTTTTGACCAGGTAAATTGAATAAAAAAATTGGTCACAGAAATGTAAGTTAAGTAGTTTTTGAGAAAACCAGTGTTAAAGGCATAAATTAGAGTGAACATAAATTTTATTCATCTTCGGACAACAATAACTTTGTTATTTTACCAAGAAACAGATAAAAACAATTAAGTGTAGACACTTTTGTTCTGAACTGTATTAAAGCTGTGTAAATAAAGTACGCAAAAAAGCGAATATGTGTTTAATTTAATTAATTTGTATTAATAACAGTACAACACGCGTTTTACATTTGACTGACAATAACTTTGATCACCCATTAAACTAATTCAATTTCTACTTAAAAGTTGTATATTTCAATTCTTTAATGAAAAATTATTTCGTAGAGTTGATTGATTTTAGCAGGGCATACAGTACATGTGCTGCTGATATACTGTACGACTTGGTTGAATTTTATGTAAACACAGAATGATGTTTTGTGGGAAATTTTTATTTCATAGGTTGGCAATACAATAAGCAGCTGTTCAACAATGATATGATTTGAATTATAGAATTCCAATAATTCTGAGAGCTAACAACTGAGTTTCAGTCAATATGCGTATTGTTCTGTTCACAGTAATCGAGTTTCAGTTAGTGTAAGTATTGTATTGTTCGTAGTAATTATTAAATTATTGATGTAGTGATTCCACACTTATTTACAAGTGAAGAGTACACCGATATGGTGTTTATTTATGGTGTGTGTGCACGCAATGCTACGGTCGCTATTGAAGAATGAAGGCAACAAATACCTCTTACCACATAATTCTACATAGGTACTAGAACAATTAATGCTACACTTCTTACGTTACAGGAAACAGGATCACTTCCTAGCGCAAAGTTCCAGTATAACTTATAGCCCTGCCCCTAGGGCTTGTTTTATTCAATTTATCAGTTCAAAACCATAAGAAACGATTGGATTTGCCCCTTAATCCACCTTGAATTTCAGGAAGACCTCGTTTTACGTGTTGAGCTGAAATCCGAGCGAAATCTTTCGCTAGCTGTAACCAAATCCAAGTTTATAACACTTTTTTCATTATTTTTACATGTACAATGAACTCCCACAGTTTCTGCGCATCTTCGTGAATCAACCTGCACATCTTGAGCGAATACCCAGAAATAATTCTAAGATGATTTTGAATTTGGACGAAGCAAATTCTGATATGTTCACTTAGCTGACGTGTTTCACAGTGTAGCAGGCCTTGCATTCCGTGGTCATCCGTTTAATTTAAAATTTAGGTTATTTGTATTTTTCATCGCATAACCTGTAAATATTGCATATAAAATTATGGTTATTGCAATCTTTGGTAGCGAATCTATTCTGAACCATCCGTTTTTAGTAGGTTAGCTAAAAAAACTTTAATTGTATTGAAAATTCAATTTATAGTGTCAAAGAATGGTGTTTAAGCTAGGCTGTTGCATGGGTTGTGTTCATTGTTATGGACGATTTACTGTTTACAAAGTTTGAAACTGTAGCGAGATAGTATTCACAAGCATAGACGTATGCTTGCTGTATTTAAACTGGTGAAGCGAATAAAAATATTCCAATAATACCATTACAAATAATACACCATAAAACCAATACGTCTTGAACATCACTAGTTATACAGGGGACTAAGGTAAAAAAAATCTATTTCCTCCATGAAAATGTATTTAATTGTTTTGGTGAGTTTAAATAATGTATAAAAACTGTACTGGCCAAAAGTATATGCAAAATCTTTCTGAAAATAGTTTTAATAGGAACTTGACAGAAGCTAATACATGAAAGATTCGATTTGCCGGATCATCTAAAAGGGAAATAAGTTAAATTGGTCATCGATAAATAAATCTTGACCACCCATTGTTTCGGCTTGGATGTGCAATGCATTTCAACAGCTAACACTGCGTTTTCGTGCCTTTATTCTAGAATAGTCTGCACCCTTATTTTGTCCCCTCACTCCTTCCATCACCAATAACTTGGCTAAAGTGTAGTCTACCTTGTTTGGTCGCATTAGCTTAATTCTTGAAACAAAAATAGTCTTTCCGGCTCAATGGGAGATATAGTTATATATCGTGAAAACTGAAATATTATTACATTAATTTATTCTCATAGGATTTACATGTACTCAGTACTCGAAAACTGCCCGAGATGCAAAAAACCGTTTATAACAAAAGGTTTAGGAAATGTTATAAGCATTTCAGATCAGTCTTAGTTTTTATCAAGGTTTATAAATAACGGAGTAGTGGATTTTTTTAAATATCCGCCATAATTCAATAAACAGTCATAGAATATTGAGGAGAAATGTTTCAACTTCAGAATCCCAAAAACAGCTCTTAATATTTTAATCTGAAATAGATCAGGAAGTAGGAGTATCTTTCAGAGACTATCACTTATCAGTATTGTTTGGAATGACATTTAAAAATGAGATGCTCATAGTGTCTCTGTTTTTCAAAATGAAATTGCGATTAAGCTGCGGGTAACTGCTAGAAAACTAAAGTATATACTTTTGAACGGAGGTGGGAGTCACGTCCGATGAAGTTATGCAGAAAGTTTCGCTACAATGAGGGTGAGTACAATAAGCTGATTTTGTTTAAAAAAGTCGACCTACATTACGGTTTTACCTCAAAGCGGTGAATTCATATTTACATCTCACGCTCATTTCCATGTTACAGAAAAAACGAATGAAACGGATGAGTGCATTTACAGTTTGATTCTTGAAGCGAACACTCAAACAGAGTTTGCTAGTAATCCAAGATTCTTATAGCCTACATGCCCTTAGATTGATTACAATCCTCAAAATTTAAATTCAAAATGCAATTAATTTTAAATCTCCCAGCTGACAAGTACTTTAATGTTTAAAACCCATTTTGGTTCAAAACGACCCTAGCTTCAATCTGGTATAATGTTTATAACCTACAAAAGCATCTTGTGCACCCTCAGCTGTCTATGCCGCGGGGTGCCCGGCAGGTGGTGGGGGGAAGACAGCTGCACGTGCCACACCTGGTGCACACGCGTGTACACTTCCTTCACCTTCCACCTTCACCGACCCTACCTAGCAGACTAGAGCGAGGGCCACAGATGGCACGGGCATCACACCTTCTATAGAGAGATTTCTTCAATCCGTACAGAACAGAGAACAAGATACAGCTGGTCTGTTCGCCGCTCAGCAGCCTCTCTTCGTTCCAACTTGTGGACCCGACCATCTGTAAAGCAACTGGAACATCCGTGAAACTGGAAGTCGATACCTTTTTGTTCATTCTAGAAGGGCACGTGTTTGTTCGCATTTGTGCTAAATAAAGGTTTAGGCGAAAGTCAGGTGCCGGGAATTTTAAAGATGTGGTTTACCACACGGCATAGGATACCTGAACCAACTACAGGGAGGGGGGCGTACAAGATAATTAATCCTAATATGTGATCTACAAGATAGAAGAACTTTCACGTTGTTTGGGTGAATTCAGCTTGTTCACGTTGTTTGGGTGCATTCAGCTTGTTCACGTTGTTTGGTTGCATTCAGCTTGTTCACGTTGTTTGAGTGCATTCAGCTTGTTCACGTTGTTTGGGTGCATTCAGCTAGTTCACGTTGTTTGGGTGCATTCAGCTTGTTCACGTTGTTTGGGTGCATTCAGCTTGTTCACGTTGTTTGGTTGCATTCAGCTTGTTCACGTTGTTTGGGTGCATTCAGCTTGTTCACGTTGTTTGGTTGCATTCAGCTTGTTCACGTTGTTTGGGTGCATTCAGCTTGTTCACGTTGTTTGGGTGCATTCAGCTAGTTCACGTTGTTTGGGTGCATTCAGCTTGTTCACGTTGTTTGGGTGCATTCAGCTTGTTCACGTTGTTTGGTTGCATTCAGCTTGTTCACGTTGTTTGGGTGCATTCAGCTTGTTCACGTTGTTTGGGTGCATTCAGCTAGTTCACGTTGTTTGGGTGCATTCAGCTTGTTCACGTTGTTTGGGTGCATTCAGCTTGTTCACGTTGTTTGGTTGCATTCAGCTTGTTCACGTTGTTTGGGTGCATTCAGCTTGTTCACGTTGTTTGGGTGCATTCAGCTAGTTCACGTTGTTTGGGTGCATTCAGCTTGTTCACGTTGTTTGGGTGCATTCAGCTTGTTCACGTTGTTTGGGTGCATTCAGCTTGTTCACGTTGTTTGGGTGCATTCAGCTTGTTCACGTTGTTTGGGTGCATTCAGCTAGTTCACGTTGTTTGGGTGCATTCAGCTTGTTCACGTTTGTTTGGTTGCATTCAGCTTGTTCACGTTGTTTGGATGCATTCAGCTTGTTCACGTTGTTTGGGTGCATTCAGCTAGTTCACGTTGTTTGGGTGCATTCAGCTTGTTCACGTTGTTTGGGTGCATTCAGCTTGTTCACGTTGTTTGGTTGCATTCAGCTTGTTCACGTTGTTTGGGTGCATTCAGCATGTTCACGTTGTTTGGTTGCATTCAGCTTGTTCACGTTGTTTGGTTGCATTCAGCTTGTTCACGTTGTTTGGTTGCATTCAGCTTGTTCACGTTGTTTGGGTGCATTCAGCTTGTTCACGTTGTTTGGTTGCATTCAGCTTGTTCACGTTGTTTGGTTGCATTCAGCTAGTTCACGTTGTTTGGGTGAATTCAGCTTGTTTACGTTGTTTGGGTGAATTCAGCTTGTTTACGTTGTTTGGGTGCATTCAGCTTGTTCACGTTGTTTGGGTGCATTCAGCTTGTTCACGTTGTTTGGGTGCATTCAGCTTGTTCACGTTGTTTGGGTGCATTCAGCTTGTTCACGTTGTTTGGGTGCATTCAGCTTGTTCACGTTGTTTGGGTGCATTCAGCTTGTTCACGTTGTTTTGGTGAATTCAGCTTGTTCACGTTGTTTGGGTGCATTCAGCTTGTTCACGTTGTTTAGGTGCATTCAGCTTGTTCACGTTGTTTGGGTGCATTCAGCTTGTTCACGTTGTTTGGGTGCATTCAGCTTGTTCACGTTGTTTGGGTTGCATTCAGCTTGTTCACGTTGTTTGGGTGCATTCAGCTTGTTCACGTTGTTTGGGTGCATTCAGCTTGTTCACGTTGTTTGGGTTGCATTCAGCTTGTTCACGTTGTTTGGGTGCATTCAGCTTGTTTACGTTGTTTGGGTGCATTCAGCTTGTTCACGTTGTTTGGGTGCATTCAGCTTGTTCACGTTGTTTGGGTGCATTCAGCTTGTTCACGTTGTTTGGGTGCATTCAGCTTGTTCACGTTGTTTGGGTGCATTCAGCTTGTTCACGTTGTTTGGGTGCATTCAGCTTGTTCACGTTGTTTGGTTGCATTCAGCTTGTTCACGTTGTTTGGGTTGCATTCAGCTTGTTCACGTTGTTTGGTTGCATTCAGCTTGTTTCACGTTGTTTGGTTGCATTCAGCTTGTTCACGTTGTTTGGTTGCATTCAGCTTGTTTACGTTGTTTGGGTGCATTCAGCTTGTTTACGTTGTTTGGTTGCATTCAGCTTGTTCACGTTGTTTGGGTGCATTCAGCTTGTTCACGTTGTTTGGGTGCATTCAGCTTGTTCACGTTGTTTGGGTGCATTCAGCTTGTTTACGTTGTTTGGTTGCATTCAGCTTGTTCACGTTGTTTGGGTGCATTCAGCTTGTTCACGTTGTTTGGGTGCATTCAGCTTGTTCACGTTGTTTGGGTGCATTCAGCTTGTACACGTTGTTTGGTTGCATTCAGCTTGTTCACGTTGTTTTGGTTGCATTCAGCTTGTTCACGTTGTTTGGTTGCATTCAGCTTGTTTACGTTGTTTGGGTGCATTCAGCTTGTTTACGTTGTTTGGTTGCATTCAGCTTGTTCACGTTGTTTGGTTGCATTCAGCTTGTTCACGTTGTTTGGGTGCATTCAGCTTGTTCACGTTGTTTGGGTGCATTCAGCTTGTTCACGTTGTTTGGTTGCATTCAGCTTGTTCACGTTGTTTGGTTGCATTCAGCTTGTTCACGTTGTTTGGGTGCATTCAGCTTGTTCACGTTGTTTGGGTGCATTCAGCTTGTTCACGTTGTTTGGTTGCATTCAGCTTGTTTACGTTGTTTGGGTGCATTCAGCTTGTTCACGTTGTTTGGTTGCATTCAGCTTGTTCACGTTGTTTGGGTGCATTCAGCTTGTTCACGTTGTTTGGGTGCATTCAGCTTGTTCACGTTGTTTGGGTGCATTCAGCTTGTTCACGTTGTTTGGTTGCATTCAGCTTGTTTACGTTGTTTGGTTGCATTCAGCTTGTTTACGTTGTTTGGTTGCATTCAGCTTGTTCACGTTGTTTGGTTGCATTCAGCTTGTTCACGTTGTTTGGTTGCATTCAGCTTGTTCACGTTGTTTGGTTGCATTCAGCTTGTTCACGTTGTTTGGTTGCATTCAGCTTGTTTACGTTGTTTGGGTGCATTCAGCTTGTTTACGTTGTTTGGTTGCATTCAGCTTGTTCACGTTGTTTGGTTGCATTCAGCTTGTTCACGTTGTTTGGTTGCATTCAGCTTGTTTACGTTGTTTGGTTGCATTCAGCTTGTTTACGTTGTTTGGTTGCATTCAGCTTGTTCACGTTGTTTGGTTGCATTCAGCTTGTTCACGTTGTTTGGGTGCATTCAGCTTGTTCACGTTGTTTGGTTGCATTCAGCTTGTTTACGTTGTTTGGGTGCATTCAGCTTGTTTACGTTGTTTGGGTGCATTCAGCTTGTTTACGTTGTTTGGGTGCATTCAGCTTGTTCACGTTGTTTGGGTGCATTCAGCTTGTTCACGTTGTTTGGGTGCATTCAGCTTGTTCACGTTGTTTGGGTGCATTCAGCTTGTTCACGTTGTTTTGGGTGCATTCAGCTTGTTCACGTTGTTTGGGTGCATTCAGCTTGTTCACGTTGTTTGGTTGCATTCAGCTTGTTTACGTTGTTTGGGTGCATTCAGCTTGTTCACGTTGTTTGGTTGCATTCAGCTTGTTCACGTTGTTTGGTTGCATTCAGCTTGTTTACGTTGTTTGGGTGCATTCAGCTTGTTTACGTTGTTTGGTTGCATTCAGCTTGTTCACGTTGTTTGGGTGCATTCAGCTTGTTCACGTTGTTTGGGTGCATTCAGCTTGTTCACGTTGTTTGGGTGCATTCAGCTTGTTCACGTTGTTTGGTTGCATTCAGCTTGTTCACGCTGTTTGGTTGCATTCAGCTTGTTCACGTTGTTTGGTTGCATTCAGCTTGTTTACGTTGTTTGGGTGCATTCAGCTTGTTTACGTTGTTTGGTTGCATTCAGCTTGTTCACGTTGTTTGGTTGCATTCAGCTTGTTTACGTTGTTTGGGTGCATTCAGCTTGTTTACGTTGTTTGGTTGCATTCAGCTTGTTCACGTTGTTTGGTTGCATTCAGCTTGTTCACGTTGTTTGGGTGCATTCAGCTTGTTCACGTTGTTTGGGTGCATTCAGCTTGTTCACGTTGTTTGGTTGCATTCAGCTTGTTCACGTTGTTTGGTTGCATTCAGCTTGTTCACGTTGTTTGGATGCATTCAGCTTGTTCACGTTGTTTGGGTGCATTCAGCTTGTTCACGTTGTTTGGTTGCATTCAGCTTGTTTACGTTGTTTGGTTGCATTCAGCTTGTTCACGTTGTTTGGGTGCATTCAGCTTGTTCACGTTGTTTGGGTGCATTCAGCTTGTTCACGTTGTTTGGTTGCATTCAGCTTGTTCACGTTGTTTGGTTGCATTCAGCTTGTTCACGTTGTTTGGGTGCATTCAGCTTGTTCACGTTGTTTGGGTGCATTCAGCTTGTTCACGTTGTTTGGTTGCATTCAGCTTGTTTACGTTGTTTGGGTGCATTCAGCTTGTTTACGTTGTTTGGTTGCATTCAGCTTGTTCACGTTGTTTGGGTGCATTCAGCTTGCAGAATTTTTACATTTGTTTACCACTTTATCTCTAGTCTTTAAATAATTGTATAACACTGATTATAGCCTGTTTATTTGTTCTTGTTTGTAAAACAGATTTACCTGGAAAACTATATTCAGAATAAATTTTTTGCAAAAATGGAATATAATTCGTTAAAAGTTCAAAATCTTGAACTAGATCTCTGAACCTGTTAATGTTGTGAGTCCATGAAAAATTTAAATTTTTCTTATCTGAAACTCTAATCCAGAACTGTTTATTATTACACAACTTTAGGCTGGAATAGGATAATAATTTCTTTACGTAAGAGAAATGCCGTGCTAGGGTTCGAACCCGAGTTACTGGAGGTGAGAAGACTGGGTGAGGCGCTAACTACTAAAACCGCAGGTACCATTTTATAGCCAGTGGCGTATCCACAATTCTCGTTGGGAGGTCCATCAGGGGTCTTCCAGGAAAGGGAAGTTTGAAGACACTTCCCCTGAAAATATCTGTAAAACAAATCCATATACTGCAACAGCATTTTCATCGATTTACGTTAAAAATCCAGCTGACATTTCCACGTAAAATTGTAGTAATTACTGTTGGTCTAATACAAAATAAAAACAAGTAATAATACAATTATTACCATCGGAGGAAGAATCCCGAAAGTTCCATCAGATGAATATCGCAGGATATTAATAAGCATAACACAATATTCCGTCCTAAAGAATATCAACATAAATAATTTATAACAAATAAATAAGTAGGTATAAACCATTATCTATAACATTATATAAAAATCGAATTATGTATCTTCGTGTGTGTTTTATTCAACCACGTAAAAACTATTGGACCGATTATACTGAAATTTTATATGGACTGTCTCAGGGTCCTGCTTAATATACAGACTTATTCATATTTTGGAAATCTCTCCGGGCTACGTCCCTCTGGTCTTGTAAACACCCAATTTTTCCATTATTTCTATGTACTTCATTTTAAAGATAGTTGACGTGTTTTTACCTATGAAAACCAAGAATAATAACTATAATAATGTATACACATTTAAGAATGTGATAGTAATGTTTGTAGTTATTCGTTTGTCAAAGTCAGTGATGTACATACCTGTATACTAACAATTTAATTCAGTAAATTGAATTTAATAGAAATGTTAAAATAATGTGAATACACGGGATGGTTTGAATTTTTTCGCTGGCCATATACTGTAAGACTATTGTCATTGCTGTTTGCAGTAAGTACACTGCTAACTCTTGAAGCGATTGGAATTTCCCGTTTCTGTGAGATCTCTGAAATATATATATATATATATATATATATATATATATATATATATATATATATATATATAACATGCTCGCCCGGCGAGTGAGAGAGTCCCCGATTCGAGTCCTGGTGGGGCAAGTACTTTTTGTGATTCCATTTTTTTATTGAAAACTAGCTGTTCCCCGCGGTTTCGCACGCTTTTCGTAAGCTTTGCCCGTTCATGAACACTTCTGGTTCAAGTGAATTTTATTTCCAACGCCGATATACAATTTGCCTTATTGTTACGATCAAGAAAATCTGTCAAAAGCGTACGTCATTGAACACGTACATACACTATATTCTAAAGCGGTCTAACACTCAAGCTTTAAGTTCAACCAGAAATGTATTTTAAAGACAAATAAACGTCATAACCTAGCGCCTTCAAATAGTATTAGTTATTTCATATTGTTAACTGTCTTGTAATTGCAGTTTATAATGTTCAGGGGCGCTTTGAAAACTTTGTCTTAGATAACTGCCTTCTGGCTACTTATATCAATGGGCATAGCATATAAACCTCTCCGTGGAAAAATACATATACCTACAAATTTTCATAATGATCGGTCAAATAGTTCACGATTCTATAAAGGATGTGCAGACAAACTTTCAGTTATAGGCCTACATAGATTATATCTATATTTATAGCTTTTAATAAGTTTTTGTCCGTAATACACTAAGTTGAATTACTGTTAATATTGATTTATTATTAACATAATTTATTATTGCTTTGGATTTATTATAATAGCCAAATCGGTTCATTTGTAATGACGTAAGCGCATACCAACCAACAGTATTTGAACGTCGTCTAGCGGCAAGCAAAAGAAACATTGATATTAAACGTTTGTATTGAGTGAACTTTAACAACACTAAAAAATGCGTAACATTTAAAATGTTATAAATGACTTAATCTTCTATTAGACCTAAGCGTCACCGGAGAGAAATAGCTTTATCGAACATTTTCCCAGCACAATCTCTATAATATATGGAAGGTTTATTATATTTTATAGTCTAAACTGCTGGTTGCGTTTGGCAATTCTTGATAACCTTCTGATGAGTATCAAATTCATTATAACTAGTTGTAGTTACTATTAATAATAACAAAAAAACACTATAAATACAAAGGAGAAGTATTCAGACACTCAAATCAAATAGCATAGATGATACGATATCCGTTTCTCATTTTTCTCCTTTTATTTTAACCTACTGCCAGTAAGGCTGTACAAACCTGCTATTGGAGTGAATCCTCATTTTGGTTAATACAAGTTAAGTATAAAAGATAGTAGTAAGCTACATAATGTTACCAGCTACGCCAGGCTTTGCTGATGTTTCATGTAATATTTCAAGTCCATTCACGAAATAACTCATTTCATTCTTTCATTCTGTGTGTAGACAGACAATAATACCGAAAAACGTTTTTACATCCCCTTGCAGACAAATGGGTAATTGTACCGGCCTACCAAGTAATAGGTTCCAATGACAGCTTCAGTTCGTTCTCGAGCTATTTTGCAGATAAACAGAACTGACATGTTCAAGCCCTTCAGTGACAGGCTTCAATGACAGCTTCAGTTCGTTCTAGAGCTATTTTGCGGATAAACACAACTGAAATGTTCAAGCCCTTTCAGTGACAGGCTTCAATGACAGCTTCAGTTCGTTCTCGAGCTATTTTACAGATAAACAGAACTGAAATGTTCAAGCCCTTTCAGTGACAGGCTTCAATGACAGCTTCAGTTCGTTCTCGAGCTATTTTGCAGATAAACAGAACTGAAATGTTCAAGCCCTTTCAGTGACAGGCTTCAATGACAGCTTCAGTTCGTTCTCGAGCTATTTTGCAGATAAAAAGAACTGAAATGTTCAAGCCCTTTCAGTGACAGGCTTCAATGACAGCTTCAGTTCGTTCTCGAGCTATTTTGCAGATAAACAGAACTGAAATGTTCAAGCCCTTTCAGTGATAGGCTTCAATGACAGCTTCAGTTCTTTCTCGAGCTATTTTGCGGATAAACAGAAATTAAATGTTCATGCTTTTCTAGTAATAGGCTTCAATGTCAGCTTCAGTTCGTTCTCGAGCTATTTCGCGGATAAACAGAGATTAAATGTTCATGCTTTTTCTAGTGATAGGCTCATTGACAGCTTCAGTTTGTTCTCGAGCTATTTTGCAGATAAACAGAAATGAAATTGTCAAGCCCTTCCAGTGATGGTACAGCGTTTGTAAATATTTATTCTACACATTTGGTTGCGTTAAAAACATATCATATATTATAAGACTACCTAATAAATTTCTCGTCAGGCCACTCGCTTATGAACGTATTTCAATAAAATATGTAATTTTCGATTGTTCTCTAAAATAACAGTGATGAAACGCTGTGCCGCTGTTCCGTCATCAGCATAATGACTCAATTCCAGACGACCCAGCAGAATATAGTTTACACTTTAACTCAGAAAATTACAGCCGAAGTAAAGTGAGAGCTTGTATATATTACTGATTCATTTAAAAAATCATCTGATCTAAAAAATGTAGAACCGTTTTTGTTACAATATATACAGTAGCTGTGTAATCAGTATGCCCGATCAAATCATTTATATAAACAATTACGAGAGAAAATAATACACCGAGACGCGACGGGTAGATAAAGGTGTATCTATAATTAACATATATAATAGTAAAAATAAAAGCACTTATTCTGATTTTCTTCAGTAAAAAAAAATAACATGTCTATCCCAACGAAAACAGTTAGAAATAAACACTTCCGTGTCCGCGTAACGGTAAACTATCGAAACGCCTTCCGTTGTGTAAACGCAACTTACGCCACGGTATTGTTTTTGTGGATTTCCAAAGACGGGCGTCCGATATATGTTGATTCAACTTACCTAGTTAGTTGTTCATTTTAAATTCAAATTGGCTGAGCGTTAGCGAAATGAATATTGGAAAACTATCATTTCTGTCTGTTTCTCCGCATATTTCGACAACTAATTGATCTATCAACTTGAGATTTTACAAAAACCTTAATTTCTAAGTGGGCAGAACCGACTTTGATAATGGCGAATGTCATTCCTTGGGATTTGGCTGAGCGTTAGCGAACATTTATAGATTGGTCTTAAAGGTAATAATGATGACAACGAAGCCATTACAAATGAATAATAATAAAAAAACCTGAGTACAAAAATATTACATTTGTCTATGAAATAATAACTTACTGTATGTAGTACTAACTATCTCAATACATACACCACCACTAGTATGTAGACCTTTATTAAACCCTGCTATTAAACCAAACTCAAGGAATAAAAAAGTGAATGTATCACATGGCAAAATATCTTGAGAAAGTTCTGTAGACTTTAAATCTTGTATGCTGCATAGATTGAGTTATATGACTGGGTGTGTGTCCAGGCTAGCAAGTTTTCTCTTCTGTCTCTTTCTGTACCTGGGAGCTGTGAAAATTTGATATCTGTTTTACTATCTGTCTGTATGGAGGATATTTCAGGAATGAAAAAATCTAGCCAGCAAGGGGATCCAAAGGATTCGGGTACCCCCCTAAATTTTCAACTTTTACAATTACATTTAAACTAAACGATTATTATTTAAATGATTTAGTATTACTGACATGCACTGCTGAAAGATCATTCTCAACAAAGACACAGGCCAAAATTATAGGGATCAAAATGGGGGCCTTACTCTCTGTACACGAAGGGAAAATATCAGTTATCTGGACCCGACCCCCAAAATGTTTCCCTGGCTACGTTCTTGGCTAGACTTGAAATCTTACAAACAATTTCAGCAAAGCCTATTACGCGAAAACATAGTGTGGCGTACTTCTACTAAGTATATTTAACTTGTACTTAGCAAAATGAAGAATCAGTGAAAAAGCAAGTTTACAAAGACTTACTAATTATAAGTTAAATAAGAGGTGGAAAATTGAGAAATGGATGTGGTATCATCTATTTAATTTTATTTGAGTATCGAGATTGAAGCGTCAGATTACAAGAAACAAATGAATTTGTGCATTTAATTGTTAAAAACAAGTATATGAGTTAATGACTGCACCTTGCTAAAATAATCTTACTCTGCTGAAGTGAAATTGTATTGATAATTACCACTAGGGTATTGTTTTGCAACATTACTGTGAAGTTCTAATACCTATTGGCAAGAACGTAGCCAGGAAACAATTTTGGGGGGACCAGACAACTGATATTTTCCTGTAGTGGACAGAGAGTAAGGCCCCATTTTGTTCCTTCTAAAGTTCTTGACCCGTTTCATTGTTGAGAACAATCTTTCAGCAGTACATGTCAGTAATACTGAATTATTTAAATAATAATAGTCGTTTACTAAGAGTAATTGAAAATTTTGGGGAGGGGGTTCCGGACCCCTTGCTGGCTACGTCCTTGCCTATATATCTGTACTTTCAAGACCGGGAACAAAATTATTGTTATATTATAATACTAGCTTACCAAAATTGTGTAGGAAGCTATATCCAGAGATGTATACATTTCTATCATATTAGGTTTTGGTTGTCATGACTTTACTCGAAAGCAGTAAACTGACATAATTAGATCTTAATAGATTGCCATTAGTGCTTTTTACATTAGTATTATGAGAAGGTAAAAATAATTGTAAAATTCGTTGTGGTTGTGCATTATCTAATGGTAGAGAAATGGAATGGTGATTACAAAATATTGATTTCATGTTTTATTGAGTAAAACTCTTATAGTAATAAGAAATATCCAAAATTCTAAAATTTTATTCATCAAATGCGGTCATTACTTGAAAATTTAAATTAATTAAAACTCCTAACAAAAGATTTAGCGCTACCATGCTATCTACAAAACTAACTTTATCTGACGTTTTTACCTCACAATCATCCTAAGGTATGTTCTCTTTTAAATTCTCATTTGCTGATTGTGTGAGATTAATCAATAAATGATATTAACAAGTTCTCGATAAGACCTAAATTTGAGGGGTTGTTCGTTTTAGCCATTCTTCATAACTTATATTGTAGGATTATTTACTAATAGTTAAAAGGCTAAACATTTAATCTTACTTAAAGTTTGAGATATATATATATATATATATATATATATATATAATATATATATATAAAATCTTTGGAATGAGGGGTTTGGGCCCTGTCATGTTTGTGTATGTATAAATGTATAGTACATGGCTTGTGAAAACAACTAGCAATGACCTCAAACAAGTTGAAAAATTGATCTTATTAAAATTTAAGCTAAGTTCATTGTCTACACTTTACTTTATACATCATTTCGTTTCAATATGGAAGCCATCCAAACTTTTATAAAGGAGTTCTGGAATGCATATAACATTTTCTGCACTGGAAGGGCTTAAATAGTTGTCTGTTTAAGCTTGTTAGGTGTGCTTTAGTATAAAAAATATAATTTCAAAAAGTCTATCTGCAGCTTCTGAGCTGGAAGGGCTTAAATAGTTGTCTGTTTAAGCTTGTTAGGTGTGCTTTAGTATAAAAAAATATAATTTCAAAAAGTCTATCTACAGCTTCTGAGCTGGAAGGGCTTAAATAGTTGTCTGTTTAAGCTTGTTAGGTGCGTTTTAGTCTATATTTTCTCTAGCCTGTCTAAAACAGTTTTTAAGGCATATTTGGTGGAAGAGTTATGGAACAAGTTGTGAGCAGATTGCCTGGCACCAAAAGGGTCAACGAGTCTGTCCCAACTGCAGAGGTGAACTCTGCTTTTCTTGGATTACTGTGTTGATACTTACCTGTGCTAGGCTGAGGAGCAGATGTTCTGCACTGAAAGAATATTATTGTAAGCATAACATAGCTATGGTGGGAAGGGTTGATACAATACGAATGTTGAGATCTAGTTCACCTTCCTCATAGTGCAGTGTCTGGAATCTGGATGTGGACGCTGTCACAGACCTTTTGAGATGTCTTGAGATGTACATGAATCCACATTCCAGGAGTCAAGACTACGACAGCGTCAGATTACAGACTCTGCACTAAGGCGAAAGCATTTTGCTACCTGGAACAAACAACCACCATAGCTGCAGGTGCTTTGTGGAGTTTCCATGGAGTCGGAAATATCTTTAAGAGATGACCCATCCAGTGCTATAAATTAAGGCAAGGCAAAAGTGAGCTCTTCAGATGCTTTCTCTAGTATGCACTGGCCGCATGAAGGGAATTTATCACCTCTTTCACTGATGGGGTAGCAATTGATGATGCCTTTGTTCGGATAAGCTCACTAGAATTGCAACTATAGTCCACTTTTCAAGTGTAGCGTTGCTGATGGTGGAAAAGGGATGTAGGGAATGATTGAGACATTAGCTCTATCACTCGGTATTAAACTTCATTAACCGAGAGAGTGGTTGTTTTTCTTAAAACTTGTGAATATCATGAGACCAAACCAAACATGCGGAAGGTGAGGCCATGGCACAGCCCTAATGTCGGCACTCAGAACTAATTGAACTGATATGTCATGCAAGGACGTAGCCAGGAAAAAATTTGGGAGGGGGATCCAGACAACTGATATTTTCCCCTAGTGGATAGGGAGTAAAGCCCCATTTTGTTCCTTAAAAGTTCTTGACCTGTTTCTTTGTTGAGAACGATCTTTCAGCAGTACATGTCAGTAATATTGAATTATTTAAATAATAATTGTTTACTAAAAGAGTAACTGAAAAATTAAAAATTAGGAGGAAGTCCGGACCTCCTCGATGGTTACATCTTTGATGCCAGGCCACATCACCACATAAGAGGCCATTCGTTACGTTAAAATTCCAAAATTGTGGAATACCGTCGCAATAGTTGCTGCTAACACAACGGGTTTGCTACATCATTCTTATTTTCCAACTTGCATGTTTAAACTTATGATAGAGAAAATGTTGTGCAAAGATTTATATTCTTTCCGTTTGTTTTTATTGTGAGGGAGTGTATAATACAAACTTTAAAATCTTTGGGGGAGGAACGAGGCAAATTTTGTGTCAGGTATTTAAGTAATTAATTGCTGATGTTTAACAGTTACGTAACGCTATGTAAAAAACCCTCCACTCTTCCCTGTAATAGTGCATAACACTGCAAAAAACCTTCACTTCCCTCTGGGCCATTACGTAATTTAAGGGCAGTCCCGTATCAATTCAATTCAATTCATACTATTACAACAAAGGTAATATTATTATTGTTTATATTATACTTCTTGATATAAAAAAAAAACAGTAGCAGTCGTGGGACTGCCGATAGAAGTGAAAACGGAACTATTAAGTTGGGAGTAATTAACAATACGTTATAGTAGCAGTACATCTGTAATTGTAAATGTGACGCGTTTTTAATTTTCCAATTTTAAAATCCACGAAAAATATTATCAAATAACTAGAAATCTATTTTACCACGCTAGTAAGATAAATCTTATACCGTAATAATACTCATTTTCATGATGAAGAGGTTAAATATTAAAAACATAATTAAAATGAATAATGCTAAATTTTAAATACAAATATTCGTACAAATATTAAAAATGTTTAAAAATATATTCGTTGTTTTCATTATTCATTTATCTGTATAAAAATATTAATATGTTTCATACTCACTTTTGAACTTCCCACGTGGTCAATTTAACTTTACTTACGGATAAAGTATATAATTGCAATAACAATTAAACCCACAATATTTTTAAAACTAATAAATTATTTAAATTATTTTGGTTCTTTCGTAAAGGTATTTTTATTGCACAATAAACTAATTTATTGAATTAATACGGTATCAGTGAGCCAATGCGCCAATTACAGTTCCGGCAGAAACGTTCACTCATCACTTCATACGCTACTACAGGCTAAACTAAACTTCCAATAAAAAAAATGATAAATTACAAAAAAAATATTCATCTATTTTCACACAACTTTCTCGCTGACAAATTTTGTCTGACCAAAAAATTAAAAAAATCCTCGCTTACTACTTTTTTCTTGTCATTGTAAACGCTATGTAAAATGTAAACAATAATCAAAAATTATTTCGAAATTTTTTTAATATTTAAAAATGTAACCAATAGATTGCCAATATTAAGAGCTTTAATTTGACGCATCTTACAGAATTGTACGACATTGGCTTCACTTTTAAATCGCGAGAAGAAGCCGTAAAGGTCACTGATTTTCGCAGCAGTCTGTTTTTCATACTCCGCCGGGACAGTTTTAACACAGCGAGACTGACTTTTTCATGCAGGTTAGTATCATTAGCATGTCAGTGATGCGAACCAAGGATTTTACCCTCTACCAAAACGCTCAACGCGCCTAAAGAAGTTTTCACTTAAAAAAAAAAAACAGTTACTCTGTACTCAAACTCTCTTGATAGATGACACCTTTTTGGAAAGAGTTGGTTGCCTCCGCATGAAGTCCTAAAAGGACCTTTACACTTCCCTTACTTATATGTACCCTCAGAATCTGAAACTTTTACAGAAGCTAATCAAATTTCAAGGCTCTTATCCTCTGATGTCCTCGGGGCTGAGAAGATACACTGATAGGAAATTTTCCGTACTTTTTGATATGGGTAGAAACAGTTTAGCCATATACAAGTATGTTCTGCTGATTTTTCTGCTTCTCCGCAGAGTCTGCATTCATCAGTCTGACTAAGACCCACCTTCATAAGATGTTTTCTAAGGGGACTATGTCCTGACAACATCCCTAATATCAACCTTATAACCTTCTTACTTAGTTCTAAAAGCTGCCCACCCTTTAGTATAAGGAGAGATAAACAAATTAGATTGTCTCAGTCCTGAGGCCCTACTCCAGTTTCAGGACCTAACCCTCTTTTCCCAATCTTTTATGTGAGCTTTCATAAGGGATTCTGTACCTATTTTGGCAAGGGTATCTGCTTTTTCATTTTCATGCCTTCATGGCCGGGCACCCAAATGAGTGTAACTCTGCTCTTCTTTGCCAGTTTCCACTAGAACATTCTTAAATTCCCATACTACTTTTCGAGTCGAACGAACAGGTGTCAAGTGCCTTTAGTGCAGCCTGGCTATTGGAGAGTATTAAGTATTCTGCTCCTTTTGTATAAAACTTCTTCTGGCGCATGATTCCTTTGCCATGATTTCCACTTGGGAAGACATACAAATCTGGATGTTTAAAAAAAATTAATAACGTCAACAGGACTAATAGGTAACATTGAAAACACTCATATGCAAATCAAGGCTTGATACTATTAAATTAGCTGCAACGGGCTGCTTTTGTAGTACTGCTGTTTTAACAGCAGTGGGCTACTAATGCGGTGGCCTCAGTGTAAGCCCAGTAACGGGCGGGAAGGTTGTTGCTCACCACGTGAGTGACGGTTCCATTGCTTCTTTTCGCGCAAACCGTTCTCTATCTTAATTCATTTTCTCTGTTATGTGTTGTGTTTATTAGATTATAGTCACTGTGTTTATGTCCCTATAGTCTAATTTAGGACGATATTGAATGCATTGAAAATCTATTTTCTGACGGATTCAAAGTCAGACATTGACATTTTTAACATTGTGTGGAAAAGGATATTGTTGTTGTAGGGAACAAGGGTGAGGGGAGATTGTAAATAGTTTTGTTTGATAAATAAGTATTAAAAAAATTATTCACAGGTGCCAGTGGGGATGGGCTTTTCATCAGAAAATTATTGATTACGGACTGGATTATGCCTGGCACCAGTACAGGCTGCTATTCCAGCCTCGGAAGTGACGTCATCAATTTGAGTGTACAAGCTTCGAGCTCCTGGACATCTTAGATCGATATTTTGGACATCCAGACATCATTTTTGGGCAAGTAACACAATTTAATGTTGTCTCATTTCTCACAGTGAATGTGTCCCAAATCATACAAATACATAAAGAAACCAAAATATGCCAAGCATATTTACAAAACTCGTTCAATAATATTTCTCTTGGGTAGAAACAACCTTTTGTGCTATACCAATGTACAAAATTTTGATTTACCACTTAGTTAACTTTTAGTTGAATATACGGATATCTGTAAAAGAGTTTATGTATCTTTTAACACAATTCAACAGTTGTCACCAATGCACATTAATATGTTTTTTAACTAAATTAACTTGTTCTCCTCCACTTCAATTATTATTACAGCACTGTGATCAATGCTATTGCTGGTATGCTCCAACTAACTTTCTACAATTGCTTAAATTATATAAGAATGTAAGGTAGGAGCAGCAGATTACAATAATCTAGTTACATTTGGAACAGAACATTGATACAGGAGAACTTAATGAGTTTAGCATCAAAGATTAAATTAAAACCACTAACTGCCAAAGGCTTATCATTGTCCTCTTGGCTTTAATTCATGTGTGTCAATTTTAACTATTAAAGGAGCTGGAGAGCAGTTACACGAGAATACGTCTTAAACTAAAATAAAATAAGAAATATAATAAAACAATAAAAAACACTTATATAAAACTTTATTTACAACATAATCTTCAATGTATAAAGTGATTTCATCGATGCCTTTGTCCTTTACGGACTTTACTTCCCATGACTTTTTTGCTTCTGCGACTTTTTTGTTGAAATCTCTTACTAAAACAAGGCTTGAATGATGTATTATTTCTCTTATCTCTATCTTGATTAAAGTCAGTCTTCAGTTTCTTGTTGTATCTATCTCTAGATTGTTTGTCTGAGTACGTCCTTTTCATGCCTGAAGACTTATGATTTGAAAACAGGTCTGAAACAAAATAAGAGACCACAAATATAAAATAAGGTTTACATACAAGTTTTCTGTTTAAAAATCATTTGAAGTTTGCATATAAAAAAATAACAATCTTTTGATTTTAAAAATCTATGTAAAATATATTTCAGTTTAAAGGACAAATTGTTCCACTCGATGCTTTTTCATAAAATTGCATTCTCTAATCATTTGAAAAGATTTTATCTTTATATCTAGTATTATCTTTATGAAATCAGACAGATTTGAAATGTATTATCTAATTTTTTAAAATTAATATGTAGTCAAAAATACATGTCCATAAACTAGTATTATAACATTTACAAAATTGTCTTTAGCTGATTCACAATACTTTAGTTTGACCGTTTTCCTTGTAACTCTTTTCATTGTTTTAAAACTCTATCCAAATTGATTTTCTTTGTTACTAAAAAATACTTAGAACAAAATTAATGTGAGAATGTTTTAGATATATATACTTGCTGTAACCACAGAAAGAGGCTGGTGTGTTTAGTAAATATGACCAGCAGTTACAATGTTATAAATGAGCCATTCATTGTCTGTAGGTATGATTCGGTGTGTGACTTATTTTAGCGATAAGTCTGTGTGGAGATAAGGAACACTGGCTCGTAAAGGAGCTTGTTGGTTTATATTTGGAGTTTACAATTGACGATCGGTAGCCAATGTTTAAAATCAATAATGGATAACTACACGTTGAAAACTACCCATGTGCTTCTAATAACTCACATTACAGATTCAAGTTAGCTTACCTTTATCTGGATCTTGTCCAACTTCCTTTCTGTACCAGTCCGAATCATTTTCATCATCAGCCTCTCCCGTCTTTGTTTCTCCTGCTAGCTTCACACCTTCAACATCATCTTTGGAGAAATATTCCTTCTTTTTCTTTTCAATGCCTTCAAGTGATTTCTTTTCAACAATTTCTTTTTTTCCTCTCCTTTTCTTGTTTGTTCTTCTCCTGTATTCTCTTTCGTTCCTCTTTCAGTCTCCTGTAAATCAATAAAAAAAAACACTCAAAATTTGTACAAGTATTATTAAAAAAAGAAAATGGTAGAACAAAAATTTATTTTAATACGTTCACATTTATTTGCATAAAACTCTAGCCACTTTCACTAAAAAGTAGAAAATGGATGTTTTAAAGTCTTTGCTTTATCGCAGAGATAATAAGAGATAAAAAATAAAAGTTCTCATTAATGGACTTTCCTTTTACAATAACTATTGTGTTCACCAACTTTGTCACATGAAGTGGACTATATTGTCTTCAAGTATTAACATGTTTTCACACAAAACAGGTAATGCTTGGTACTTTTCATAATGTGATTTTGATACAGAGATGATCAAGTGTGGTTGATTTCACTAATCCAAACTGCCATTTTTACAACTTGTCACAGCTTTGATATAAACCCACTACAATAACAAAACTTTTCTGAAGAAAAAATCAATTTTTACAAAACATATAATCCACAAATACATCCTGATAAGGAAGAATATTCTTTATATTCAATAAAATATCGAAAACACACCAGTCGTATCTATGAACAAGTCTTATATTTTGTCAAATAATGTCACTTGAAAAGGTTGGTGTAATGTAAACTAATATAAATAAATGTTACAGAGCAAATATAGTTTACGTAGGAGGTGACATGGGTTTGTTCACAATCCATGTCTAATTTAAAAGACTAGAACTTCAAAGAACTAACTTTCAAAGTTTGCTTCTGAAGGGGACTGTCACAAGCAATTGAACAGAGGAATTTCGTTACAAAAAAAGTATTCCTAACCTTCCAAAAAATTTAGTTGTATCCAGTGACAAATTTCGTTTATATCAATGTTTCAAAGTAAATAATGCTTCTAATTCGAACGTGAAAAAAGCTGATATGACTAGATGGTTAGATAAGCATAAAAATTAAACTATACTGCTTTTCAGTACTATAACAAACTGCAGAAACAGATTAAACTACAAAAAAAGAAATACAAATATTTTGCTTTGACAACCTCCTCAGACAACTTTATCAGTCTGTTGTTTGATTATCACCATACTATCCGGGGCCTTCTTCTTCTATGGGGCAGCCTATTGCCATTACACTTCAGCCTCAAGGATCTTTTGCGGCATCCGGGAAGCACAGTCTTTGGTTTCAGCAGTTCTACAAAACCGCTGAAAACAAAGCCGATCAGGTTCCTTCTGGAGAAATTCGCCAACCTTGTCCAGACTACCAAAGATGGCGTACTGCTCCCTTGCTATTGCAGGGCACTCTAAAGAGTGCTAAAGAGCAGGTGTTCAGCAGTTTCCTCCTGCTCGTCACACATTCTACAGAGCGGATCCTCCCGAAGGATATCGACTCTGTGAAGATGCTTCCTCAGGTGACCATGTCCTGTTAATCAAACCCATATCGTAATCCTACTGATGTTCAAAGATTATGAGCAGGTCTGTCCGCAACTAGGTTCCACAGAAGAAGAGAAAGGACGCCACCCTGGGGACAACCCCTGCGTAGTCCTTGCACTGATGCTTGCTCCTATAAGAGTAACCACCCTGTCTCTAAGTAAGACCTTATCCAGTCACATATTTGACCATCAATACTACGTCTTGACACCGCATTGATAATCGCCTGAGTGGCTGTGTTGTCAAAAGTTCTTTTGATGTCCAGAAAGGACACCTATGGCTTACTTCTCATCGCTGCCAGCGTCTTCTCAATCCTGCATTCCAGTTGATGCAGGGCTGACTCGCATGATCCTCCTGGAATGTAGGCATGCTGGATTTGGATGTAGAGGGCGCTCCAAGAGAGATCCCTCCCAAAAAAAACCTAGCAAACCGTCTTCTCCGTAGTTTTCAGAAGAAAGGAGGGTAGACATATCCAGGCTAGACCTCCCCTGATTCGGTATAAACACTTTCTCTGGATACCCTTCAGGACAGAGGAATGTACCTGAGAGCCAGAGAACAGCAGGAGAAGGGGAATGTTAAACTCCCTCTGCAAGCAAAACCGGGTCTCACTCCGTCTCCCCAAGAGCTTTAAATGTAGCCTCCCTCTCCACAACGAGATCAGTACGTCTGTGAACTGTCAATGGGACAATACATTTTCAGAAAAATGTCAATACTATTCTTCCTCCACACGTGCGAAATATATGGGTTTCATCTGTTATCTTTTGGACGGAAAAAAATTCCAGTTGAGGTTTATAGTGCGGGTAAGAGGAATCAGAGGCATAGTAGTGTAGTCAACATTGGATTCAATGAATATAAAACTCTTCTGTTTACATATGTACAGTGTCGCTAAAAAGTTTAGGGACAGGCTTAAAAAAAACACAAATTTCTGACAAAAGTTTGTTTTTAATGGAAACAAATATTTAAATTATACAAAATAGTAAAATGGACATGAATAC